>NW_027590633.1:0-226490 GCF_964213995.1 Mustelus asterias
GAAGACCTTTTTGGTGTCTGTTGAAATTAATTCTCACACATCCCGTCCCGGAACAGGAGGAGGGTTCTTATATTCGGCCCTGTCCACACATTACACCCCCACCCCCCCCCCCCCCCGCAACCCTCCCTCCCCCCTCAGGGACTGGAGGGCAGGATCATTAACCCTTTAGTAGCCGGACTCTCCTTGTCAAGCCTGCCCCTCAAAACCCATTCTCAGTGAAGCCGATTTGACCTTAACTTTCACAACCCCTCTCCCCGCCAAAATCTCACTCCAAACCGCACACACACACACACACACGATTTAATTTCTTATCAAATGTATCCATTATTCATTTAATTACAATGACTTCGCCCCAGAATAATACAGAATTCCAGATTGCATTGAGACTTCCTGACGCTCTTATTGTGTGTATAAAATAAACAGCAATTATTTTGTATTTTTCCCTCTATTCTTTAATACGAGGACAAGGGGGTGTAAGCCCTATCATTCCAGTGCTCCCAATCGCTCCAGTTAGACGCTTTTTTTCTGTTTTACCAATGAACGGCAGTGTAGAACAGGCAGGAAATTACGTTGTCCTGATAGTGAATTTAAAAATGACCCCCCCCCCTCCCTCTCCCTCCCCCCCCTCCTGAGATCCTGCCTCACTCCTCTCTCCCCCACTTATTCTCGAACCCCATTCACTCACAGATTGGTAAGGAGGGTGTGGGGATGGGGGAGAAGGGGCTGTCAAGCAAACTCTGACCCCACGATGGGGAACTTTGCTCCCCCGTCATCTGGTTAAAGATGAGTTCCTGTGTCAACAGGAGGAAGAGGAGAGAAGGGGAAAGAGAGAGCGCCTCTGAAGACTGAGAATCCTCCCAGCACCCCCATTCTCTCCCTCTCTGACTGAAGGCCTGCCAACTTTTAGAAGACAAACTCCAACTAGTCAAAAATACAAACCAACCAGGACTTCTGTCCCCGTAGCTTCTAAAAAAAGCCCCATCTCCACCCCCCCCCCCCGCCCCCAACCCCCAACAGCTCCTTGAAGCATCGGTTAGACTTCACGTTGTTCCAGAGCCTTGGCTAGGACCCTGTCTCCAAGAAAGACCACCCCATTGTGAGCTGGTCTCTCTCCGAGATTGTTCTGCTTTCTCACCAGGATAAAAGTGTTGTGAATGAAGAGAGACCTCGAAGCCAGTTAGACGAAGGGAAATCAGCACCCTTCCCAGGCGAGAAGCGCCTCCTCACCCCCTACTCCCTCTCCTCCTCCTGCCCCCCCCCCCCCCTCCTGCCCGCCCCCCGAGTCCATGCTAGCGGAGGCGGACACTATGAGCGAGAGAGGGAGCGAGAGGAGCCGGGAGTCGGGCCGAAGCGGGAGCCTGGATGCAGAGAGCGGCGCCCAGTCCCAGTCCCAGAGCCCGGATTCGTGTCCGAGAGGGGGGACGGTCCGGGTTCCTCCAAAACCATCACACCGGAGGAAGGGGGTGAAGGCAAACTGTCCCCAGGAGATCCCGATTACTGCCGCAGGATCTTGGTCAGAGGTGAGGACATTAAAAAAAAAGAAAGCGGAAATATAATCTACTTGTCAAAATTATATATTTAATTAAAAATTGTCTTAAACTTTAGGGAGAATGGCAACATTGAATGTGGGAAGAATGTGTGCTTGAGTCTCATCGAAAAACTGGATCCAAAAACTAACATTTTTCCCTTTGAAACGGAATCTTAATTCTTTTCAATTCGACGGATAAAAATGTGGAAAATGTTCAGTAAAATAATGAAAGGCAAGGACTTTTTAAATTGACTTCCCAATTTTGACTGATCGCGAGAGAGAGGGAACAGAGACTAGAATATTCCCAACTATTGACATCCCCATATCGCTTTATGGTTCGGCCTCAGGTTAGATTGAACCGTCGGGATATATCCATGTAGATATTAAAATGAAGCAGTTTTAAAAAAAATTATTATGCAATTGAAATCAAACCAATTAACTGATCCAGAAACTGCAATGGCGCTTGTGGTCTGGACTTCCGGATTTAATCAGAACATCTCCACACTTACCAACTTCGACACGTTTCACTAACCCACTCTGAGTGAGAGGACAGGATCCCACTTAATTGGATGAGAAAACGCTGGAAAATCTCAGCAAGTCTGGCAGCATCTGTAAGGAGAGAAAAGAGCTGATGTTTCGAGTCCAGACGACCCTTTGTCAAAGCTTTTACCCACTTAATTTCATATCGTGGCGGCCTGAGCAGCACACGACTTATGACAGAGTGCCCTGAACCCAGGGGCTGAAACATAAGACAGTCTTGAATTAATATTTCACTATATCTCACTGTTCACTATATCTCTATTTCACTGTTTCATTCTTCCTGCTCGGTTCCCGTCCATCTCGCTTCACTTTGAATGTTTTAAGAGTTTTTAAAAAGATCCTCCAACAAAATTAATATCCATTTTCTCTCCAACCGTGTATTCGAATTATTCCTAATGTTTAAGTTTATTTAAATAAAAATCCTCAATCGATCCTATAAATATTTAGACGGGGATGTGTGATTATAGCTCGGATAATGTGTCGATACATTGCCTGTTTTTTTTTTAAGTGTGTTAAATTAAATCCTCTGACAATAGTTTTAAATCGGCAGCCTTGGATCGTCCGCGCCGGGTTTAAACTTTCAGCCAGTGTTCTAATTTTCTTGTTCCCGTGGTGGACACTAACAGCATGTTGCTGCCGGATTTGGTGATTTCTGTATAAATTGTCTATAAACACGGGGAGAATTTATCGCAACGGTTTCAACAAACACCGAAAAATTTCAACAGCACAGAATCCAAATGAAATAGGATTTGACGAGAATAAAGCTTTGGTTAGTCAAAAGATATAATCGTCCACTTTTACCGCAAAGTGAATACATCAGAAAGTTTATCAATTTAAAGTTTTGCAATAACAAAAAAATATCGCCGCGGACGGAAGGATTAGTATTTCTGTGAAAATTTTAATGTGGACATTGTCACGGTGTCCTTTCTCGGTGTTTTATTTTCAGTTATTTCTCTCTCTCACTGTCCCTCCCGTTCATTTCCCGAAATTGGTATTCAATTCTTCATCTCATTTAAAAAAAACTCCAGAAAGCATTAATCCCCGCTCTGCTCTGAACCCATTTTGTAAAGATTACACAGAGAGGAGAGGGAGCCTGCTCAAATAAAACTCCACATTTTCCCCTTTCTGCTGGCAGCCGTTTTAGCCAGAGTTTAAATGTTCTGGATTGGAATACAGTGAAAATAATATTGTGCACACTAAACAAAATAAACCATTGTTAGCTACAAACCAGCGCGCCATTTGAAACCCTACAGAAAGGCGATGCATTTTGCTTAAACAAAATGTGCTAACCTGTACAATATTCCACCAATTTCTCCACGGAATCTAATCAAGCCGAATTAAAATTCGGAACGAATGGTGCAGGTTGGAAGAAACCGCTTTCGACTGTCCCAGGGCAAATTATTTCCATTTGAAAATCACCACAAGGCGGAAAATTGTTTGCGCTTCGAATATTTATCCTTCTAGAAATAAATAAACACCCCCCACATGATTGCTGCTGCTAAGTGTATAAATATGGACGTTGAGGTGGAGTTGTTTATATTTTTCGATGCATTACCTGATGCATTGAGTTTAGCAATAGGTTTGAGGGGAGCGTTGGAGTTTATTTATCCATTCATTTATTTTGACCTCACTGGTTATTTGGGATCAATTTTCCGATCGGAAAGTGGAAAGTGGGGGAAATGAAGGGGGCTCACCCCCACTTCTTGTAGAGAGAGGAGGACACATGTTTTAGGACAGAATATTTGACAATGTAACACGAAATGTAACCGCGACTGAAACCAAACCGCCCGCCGAGAAATGTAGCGGGACGCTGAAACTGAACATCGAAATAACCAGAGCCATAAATTCTCACCGAACCCCAATTTTACATGGACCCCCCCCCCCCCAACTCTTCCTTCTCTCCCTCCCTCCTCAAATCCTTTAAAGCTTTGCTGATTGAATGGAGAAACTAGTGAAACAAGATGCAAGGGGGGTGCGGGGGTCAAACACAGGTCAGCAAGTCTGCTCATTCCCTGATTGACGTGTCACTGTTTTAAGATCATCAGCAGGCAAGCGAGGTGACAGGCTGCTGGAAATATATAGGTACCCCAACAGAACCCGAAAAAAACAACCCCTTCCTTCTCAGCCAGCAAGTCACACACGCAGCCCACGGCGAGGGGAAAACAACATGTTTTATACAACATCATTTAAGCCCCTCTCGTAAAATTAAAAGTTTGTAACAAAAAGAAAAATCGTTGACGAAAGTCTAACACTTGGGCGATACTCTAACCTGTGCAGTGTTCAGGAAGATTTAACACTTGTAAAGATGCCCGATTGTGGCATTCCTCTCTCTCTCTCTCTGCACACTCCAGTTTCAATTTATTCTACAGCATTGCCCGAATCAGTCCTTTAATCTGGGCGGGATTATTCTTTCTTTATATAGACGGTAGCCGAGGAGAAGGTGAGATATACATTCGCCCAACACCCATCTCCAGCCTGGTGTGTTTCTGAAGAGAACCCAGTGTGGAAAATGCACAAAATATATTTTGCAATCGACAGGCCCTGACGACCCTTAAATAAACTTCAGCAATGCTGCCAATTTCCACTTGAAAGCAAGAAACAAACGGCGCAAGACCCGATATTTCACTTAATTGAAAACGCCGCGTGCCCGTGCGCTTTATATTAATCCAAAACATTAACACTATTTACATTCTTTAATAGAAAAGGATAATCACTCAAATATATTTCTCTGTCTGTATTGTCGCTGACTGTATTACATTAAGAAAGAGATTTGAATTGTAGAGAGATTGCACAGATCCTGATTTGATGGTTCAATGTTCACTCCTGTTCAGACAAATATTTCTCAATGTGGGAAATGGCCTCTCATTTCAGGGTTTTTCCCCCCTTCTCTGCTCCCTTCTCTTTGGGAAAATACACGGGATTTTGGAGTTCTCCCTCACGGAAAGGCATTTCTGTCTGGTTACCAATGTCTGAAACATCTCCCCTCACTACACTCTGGCGATCTTTCTAGATTTTACACTGTTATTCCTAACAGAAGGATTCAGAAGAACCCCCTTGACGGACATCCCGCAAATAATTTAAATTCACTTTTCGTTTTCTCCTATCTCCCTCTCTGTGTGTTTATGGTTCCTCTCCCTGTTTCCCTCTCTCCAGGTCTGTATTTTTCTATAGTGTATCTCTATCTCTGGCCCGCTTCCTCCTTTCCTCTCTGTTCTATAAGGATCTCTCTGTCTCTCTCTCTATCTCCACGACATGTTATCTCTCCATCCTTCTCCCCGTTTCCTATTTCCTTCCCCCTTTCCATATCAGCCACCCCCTCTCTCACTCTGTATCCCTTCATCTCTGCCGCATTCTGCATCTCTCCCCATTCTCTATCTCTATCCCTATCTCCATTTTCTCTCTCCATTCTCTATCCCTATCTCCATTTTCTTTCTCTCTCCATTTTCGATCCCTGCCTCTCTCCATTCGCTAGGTTTATCCCTCAATTCTCAGTCACTGTAACCGGTCTCCATTCTCCTTCTCCATTCCCTATTCTTTCTCTCTATCCTTCTCCATTCTGTCTCCATTCTCTACCTCTCTCAATTCTTTGTCTCTATCCCCCTCTCCATTTTTTTTCTCTCTCTCAATTCCCTATCTGTTTTTTTTCTCTCCAATATCTATCTCTCTCCATTCGCTATCCCTCTCTCCATTCTCTATCTCCCTTAGTTGATCTGATGCTTTCTTCCTCTCTATTTTCTCTCTCTCCATTCCCTATCTGTTTTTTGTTCTCTCAAATTTCTTCCTCCATTCTCTATCTATCTCCCTGAGATGATCTGATGCGCCCCCTTCTCTCTCCCCCCACTATTTTCTTTATCTCTAATTTCTTTCTGAACCTCGCTCTCTAACAGATCAGACAATCTGGACGGGAAAACACGAGTTTTAAAAAAAAACATTTAGGGTTTTTCACAATTCGCCCAGACGACGGGAAATGAATGAATGTTAAAAAGGTAAAATGTGGGAAAGAAGGTGAAAGAGGAAGAAACAGAAAATGAACGAGATGCAGAGAACTGGGTCTCTAACTCTGAGGCAACACAGACCAGCCGAAAGTTAGAATTTTTATCGAGAAAAGTTTTTTAAAAAAAGTCAGATAAAACCGATAACTTCAAGTCAGATTGATAATTCCGACGGCAGCATTATGGATTGGAAGCAGAATAGTGATGAATGAAATGAAGGGAGATGGCCACGTTCTCACATTAACCCTCCTCTCTCTCTCTCTCTCCCCCCTCCCCGGCTAGATGCTAAGGGGACAATCCGGGAGATTGTTCTCCCCAGAGGCTTAGACTTGGACCGGCCCAAGCGGACTCGAACCTCCTTCACCGCCGAGCAGCTGTACCGCCTGGAGATGGAGTTCCAGCGATGCCAGTATGTGGTGGGCCGCGAACGCACTGAGCTGGCCAGGCAGCTTAACCTGTCTGAGACCCAGGTACTGGGCGGAGGGGAGGAGGTGGGGGTGGAGGGGAAATTGGGGAGGAAGTCGGGGGTGAGGAGGGTGGCGAGTTTGTATTTTATTCATGCATGGGATGTGGATGGCTGGGTCAGCATTTATTGCCCATCCCTAAAGTTTTAAAGTTTATTTATTAGTGTCACAAGTTTGCATTAACACTGCGATGAAGTTACTGTGAAATTCCCCTGGTTGCCACACTCCGGCGCCTGTTCGGGTACACTGATGGAGAATTTAGCATGGCCAATGCACCTAACCAGCACGTCCTTGGAGTGTGGGAGGAAACCAGAGCACCCGGAGGAAACCCACACAGACATAAGGAGAACATGCAAACTCCACACAGACAGTGACCCAAACTGGGAATTGAACCCAGGTCCCTGGCGCTGTGAGGCAGCAGTGCTAACCACTGTGCCACACCTGCAATTGCCCTTCAGAAGGTGGTGGTCAGTCTCTTGACTCCTTGTAATCCATGTGGTGTAGGTACACACAGTAAGAAGTTTAACAACACTAGGTTAAAGTCCAACAGGTTTATTTGGTAGCAAAAGCCACACAAGCTTTCGGAGCCTTAAGCCCATTCTTCAGGTGAGTGGGAATTCTGTTCACAAACAGGGCATATAAAGACACAAACTCAATTTGTAGAAACTTGATGTCTGTGTCGATATGCGTGATCTTCTTGGAGATCCTCTCCACTTGGAGCCGGCAGTTTGCGGTGTCCACCCACAGTGCTGTTAGGGAGGAGTCCCATGATTTTGACTCAGCAACAGTGAAGGGACGGTGATGTATTTCCAAGTCAGGATGGTGAGTGGCTTGAAGGGGAACTTCTAGGTGTTGGTGTTCCCAGGTATCTGCTGCCCTTGTCCTTCTAGATAGAAGTTGTGGGTTTGGAATGTGCTGTCTTGGCAAGTTCATGTAATGCATCAAGTGGGCTGATTTGTCCTGGATGGTGTCAAGCTTCTTGAGTGCTGTTAGATCCATCCAGGCAAGTGGGGAGTATTCCATCACACTCCTGACATGTGCCTTGTAGATGATGGACAGGCTTTGGGGAGTCGGGAAGTGAGTTACTATCTGCAGGATTCCCAGCCTTTGACCTGCTCTTGTAGCCACAGTATTTATATGGTGAGTCCAGTTCAGTTCCTGGTCACTGGTAACCCCCCAGGATGTTAATGGTGAGGGATTCAGTGAAAGTAAGTTGAAGTTTATTTTTTTATTAGGCACAAGTAAGGCTTGCATTAACACTGCAATTAATTTACTGTGAAAATCCCCCAGTCACCACAATCCGGCGCCTGTTTGGGTACACTGAGGGAGAATTGAGCATGGCCAATGCATCTAAACACACGTCTTTCAGGCTGTGGGAGGAAACCGTAATGCCATTGAATGTCAGTGGGCGATGGTTAGATCCTCTCTCATTGGAGATGGTCATTGCCTGGCATTTGTGTGGAATGAACATGACAGGCCACTTGTCAGCCCAAGCCTGGATATTGTCTGAGGAGTTGCAAATGGTATTGAACATTGTGCAGTCATTGGCGAACATCCCCATTCTGACAATATGGCGGAGGGAAGGTCACTGATGAAGCAGCTGAGGATTGTTGGGCCTAAGACACTAACCCTGAGAAACTCCTGCAGAGATGTCCTGGAGCTGAGATGATTGACCTCCATTGACACCACAAACATCTTCCTTTGTACCAGCTATGACTCCAACTAGCGGAGAGTTTCCCCCTGATTCCCATTGACTCCAGTTTTGCTGGGGATCCACACTCGGTTACATTTCACCTTGATGCCAAAGGCTGTCACTCTCACCTCACCTTTGCAGTGATTCAAGAAGGCAGCACACCACCACCTTCTCAAGGGAAATTAGGGTCGGGCAATAAATGCTGGTTTAGCCAGCGATGCCCAAATCCCATAAATAGTTTTTAAAAACCCAATCGTAAATGAAGGAGAAAGAATAGAGGCACATATAGATAGGGTGAGAGGGAGTTTATGTGGAGCAGAAACTCTGACAAAAAACATTTAGGCTAAATGTTCCATTTCTGACTGTAAACTCCAAGCAGTTTAATTCTCTATTTCCTTCGATTGTCCCCTCCTCAGTGACTATTTGTTGAGTTCACTAATACTCCCAGGTCCTTTTCAACCTCACCTTTTAACGTCATTTCCAATCATCCTCATCAAGGAAATCCAGTGCTGAGAAAACACATCCATTTGGCCTTTCCTTTTGTGTACGCTCACATTATATCCTTATCAGCTCTGCAGCCCTATGCAATCGAGGGGTGGATGGGTTGGGGGGGCAGTGGGGGTGGTGGTGGCTTGGAGATCAGTTCCCTAAGCTCTGTGGCCAGTGATGACAGATAATTTCTTTGCCAGATTGTCATGTTCCCCGCAAGGAAACCTGAATGACCTTTGCCAATGATGCACAAGTTCCTGGGGCTGGGAGAAATGTGCGTATCTGCTGTGTGGCCAGAAGCAATTGTCAAGAGACATTGAGATAGGTGTGTGGCCTGAACACAATTGTCGTCAATTCTTTTTAAACTACCCAAGCCTCACAGCGCTAGGAACCCGGGTTCAATTCCCGGCTTGGGTCACCGTCTGTGTTGAGTTTGCATGTTCTCCCTGTGTCTGTGTGGGTTTCCTCTGGGTGCTCCGGTTTCCTGCCACAGTCTGAAAGATGTGCTGGTTACGTGGATTGACCCGAACAAGCATCGGAGTGTAGTGACTAAGGGAATTTCACGGTTACTTCATTGCAGTGTTAATGTAAGCCTTACTTGTGACTCATACATAAACTTTAACTTTACTTTGAGCTTATCCATGCGCCCTGCTGTAGCTTCTTTAATAATAGTTTCTAACATTTTCTCAATGACAAATGCTAGGCTACTGACCTGTAGTTTCCTGCTTTCTGTCTCCCTCACTTCTTCAATAACGGAGTTACATGTGCTATCTTCTTATCTAACAATACCTTCCTCAAATTCAGGAAGTTTTGGAAAATTAAAATCAATACATCAACTATCTCACCAGCCACTTATTTTAAGACCCAAGGATGAAGTCTGCCAGGACCTGGCTTTTTGTTAGCCCACACACCCAAATATTTACTCAGTACCATGTTCCTGGTGATTGTAATTTTCCTGAGTTTCTTCCTCCCTTTCGTTTCCTGGTTTCGAGCTGCTTCTAGGATGTTGTATTCTCTACAGTGAAGATGATACAAAATACCCATTCAATCCATCTACCATCTCCTTGTTTTCCACTATCAATTTTCCAGACTCGCTTTCTATAAGACCACTACTCACTTAGTTAACTCTTAAAATTTTAAATATTTATAGAAACTCTCACCAACTTTTTAAAATTTGAGACCATCTTTCTCTCACACTTTAATTTTCCCTCTTTATTAATCCCTGAGTCATCCTTTGTAGTTCCTCATATTCAAACCAATCTTCTGAACTTCAACCTGTCTTTACACAATTCTGATTTTTCTTTCAGTTGACACTACCTTTAACCTTTAAATTAACGATGGATGGTGAAGCTGTTCCTTCAACATTTTTTCATTCATTGGAATATACCAATTATGTGTATTCTGAATTATCTTCTTAAATATTTGTCATGGATTATTGTGTCAGTTTGGGTGTATTGTGTCGGGTTGGGTGGATTGTGTCAGGTTGGGTGTATTGTGTCAGGTGGGTGCATTGTGTCAGGTTGGGAGTATTGTCTCGGGTTGGGTGTATTGTGTCAGGTTGGGTGTATTGTGGCAAGTTGGGTGTATTGTGTCGAGTTGGATGTATTGTGTCAGGTTGGATGTATTGTGTCAGGTTGGGTGTATTGTGTCAGGTGGGTGTATTGTGTCGGGTTTAGTGTGTCGGGTTGGGTGTATTGTGTCAGGTTGAGTTATTGTGCTGGGTTGTTGTATTGTGTCGGGTCGGGTATATTGGGATGGGTTGGGTGTATTGTGTCAGTTTCAGTGTACTGTGTCGGGTTGTGTGTACGATGTCATGTTAGGCGTAGTGTGTGAGTTGAGTGTATTGTGTCCGGTTGGGTGTATTGTGTCCGTTTCAGTGTACTGTGTCGGGTTGTGTGAACGATATCATGTTAGGCGTATTGTGTCAGTTGAGTGTATTGTGTCGGGTTGGGTGTATTGTGTCGGGTTGGGTCTAAAATATCGGGTGGGTGTATTGTGTCCGGTTGGGTGTATTGTGTCAGGTTGGGTGTATTGTGTCAGGTTGGGTATATTGTGTCGGGTTGGGTGTATTGTGTCAGGTTTGGTGTATTGTGTCGGGTTGGTCTATTGTGTCAGGTTGGGTGTATTGTGTCAGGTTGGGTGTATTGTGTCGAGTTGGATGTACTGTGTCAGGTTGGGTGTATTGTGTCAGGTTGGGTGTATTGTGTCGGGTTGGTGTATTGTGTTGGGTTGGGTGTATTGTGTCGGGTTGGGTGTATTGTGTCAGGTTGGGTGTATTTTGTCAGGCTGGGTGTATTGTGTCGTGTTGGGTGTATTGTGTCAGGTGGGGTGTATTGAGTCAGGTTGGGTGTATTGTATTGGTGGGTGTATTGTGTCAGGTTGGGTGTATTGTGTCAGGTTGGGTATATTGTGTCAGTTTGCGTGAATTGTGTCATGTTGAGTGTATTGTGCGGTTTGGGTGTATTGTGTTGGGTTGGGTGTATTGTGTCGGGTTGGGTGTATTGAGTCGGGTTGGGTGTATTGTGTCAGGTTGGGCGTATTGTGTTGGGTTGGGTGTATTGTGTCAGGTTGGGTGTATTGTGTCGAGTTGGGTGTATTGTGTCGTGTTGGGTGTATTGTGTTCAGTTGGGTGTATTGTGTCAGGTTGGGTTTATTGAGTCAGGTTGGGTGCATTGTGTCAGGTTGGGTGTATTTTGTCGGGTTGGTTGTATTGTATCGGGTGGGCGGATTGTGTCGGGTTGGATGCATTGTGTCAGGTTGGGTGTATTGTATCGGGTGGGTGTATTGTGTCGGGTTGGGTGTATTGTGTCAGGTTGGGTGTATTGTGTCGGGTTGGGTGTATTGTATCGGGTGGGTGTATTGTGTCAGGTTGGGTGTATTGTGTCGGGTTGGGTGTATTGGGTCAGTTTTGGTGTATTGTGTCAGTTTGGGTGTATTGTGTCATGTTGAGTGTATTGTGTCGGTTTGGGTGTATTGTGTTGGGTTGGGTGTATTTTGTCGGGTTGGGTGTATTGTGTTGGGTTTGGGTGTATTGAGTCGAGTTGGGTGTATTGTGTCGGGTTGGGTGTATTGTGTCGGGTTGGGTGTATTGTGTCGGGTTGGGTGTATTGTGTCGGGTTGGGTGTATTGTGTCAGGTTGGGTTATTGTGCCGGGTTGTTGTATTGTGTCGGGTCGGGTGTATTGTGTCGGGTTGGGTGTATTGTGTGAGTTGAGTGTATTGTGTCGGGTTGGGTGTATTGTGTCGGGTTGGATCTAAAATATCGGGTGGGTGTATTGTGTCCGGTTGGGTGTATTGTGTCCGTTTCAGTGTACTGTGTCGGGTTGTGTGAACGATATCATGTTAGGCGTATTGTGTCAGTTGAGTGTATTGTGTCGGGTTGGGTGTATTGTGTCGGGTTGGGTCTAAAATATCGGGTGGGTGTATTGTGTCCGGTTGGGTGTATTGTGTCAGGTTGGGTGTATTGTGTCAGGTTGGGTATATTGTGTCGGGTTGGGTGTATTGTGTCAGGTTTGGTGTATTGTGTCGGGTTGGTCTATTGTGTCAGGTTGGGTGTATTGTGTCAGGTTGGGTGTATTGTGTCGAGTTGGATGTACTGTGTCAGGTTGGGTGTATTGTGTCAGGTGGGGTGTATTGTGTCGGGTTGGTGTATTGTGTTGGGTTGGGTGTATTGTGTCGGGTTGGGTGTATTGTGTCAGGTTGGGTGTATTTTGTCAGGCTGGGTGTATTGTGTCGTGTTGGGTGTATTGTGTCAGGTGGGGTGTATTGAGTCAGGTTGGGTGTATTGTATTGGGTGGGTGTATTGTGTCAGGTTGGGTGTATTGTGTCAGGTTGGGTGTATTGTGTCAGTTTGCGTGAATTGTGTCATGTTGAGTGTATTGTGCGGTTTGGGTGTATTGTGTTGGGTTGGGTGTATTGTGTCGGGTTGGGTGTATTGAGTCGGGTTTGGTGTATTGTGTCGGGTTGTGTGTATTGTGTCAGGTTGGGTGTATTGTGTCGGGTTGGGTGTATTGTGTCGGGTTGGGTGTATTGTGTCGGGTTGGGTGTATTGGGTCAGGTTGGGTGTATTGTGTTGGGTTGGGTGTATTGTGAAAGGTTGAGTGTATTGTGTCTAGTTGGGTGTATTGTGTCGGGTTGGGTGTATTGTGTCGGTTTGAGTGTATTGTGTTGGGTTGGGTGTATTGTGTCGGGTTGGGTGTATTGTGTTGGGTTGGGTGTATTGGGTCAGTTTTGGTGTATTGTGTCAGTTTGGGTGTATTGTGTCATGTTGAGTGTATTGTGTCGCTTTGGGTGTATTGTGTTGGGTTGGGTGTATTTTGTCGGGTTGGGTGTATTGTGTTGGGTTGGGTGTATTGTGTCGGGTTGGGTGTATTGAGTCGAGTTGGGTGTATTGTGTCGGGCTGGGTGTATTGTGTCGGGTTGGGTGTATTGTGTCGGGTTGGGTGTATTGTGTCAGGTTGGGTGTATTGTGTCGGGTTGGGTGTATTGTGTCGGGTTGGGTGTATTGTGTCAGTTTGGGTGTATTGTGTTGGGTTGGGTGTATTGTGTCGGGTTGGGTGTATTGTGTCGGGTTGGGTGTATTGTGTCGGGTTGGGTGTATTGTGTCAGGTTGGGTGTATTGTGTCGGGTTGGGTGTATTGGGTCAGTTTTGGTGTATTGTGTCAGTTTGGGTGTATTGTGTCATGTTGAGTGTATTGTGTCGGTTTGGGTGTATTGTGTTGGGTTGGGTGTATTTTGTCGGGTTGGGTGTATTGTGTTGGGTTGGGTGTATTGTGTCGGGTTGGGTGTATTGAGTCGAGTTGGGTGTATTGTGTCGGGTTGGGTGCATTGTGTCGGGTTGGGTGTATTGTGTCAGGTTGGGTGTATTGTGTCGGGTTGGGTGTATTGTGTCGGGTTGGGTGTATTGTGTCAGTTTGGGGGTATTGTGTTGGGTTGGGTGTATTGTGTCGGGTTGGGTGTATTGTGTCGGGTTGGGTGTATTGTGTCGGGTTGGGTGTATTGTGTCAGGTTGGGTGTGTTGTGTTGGGTTGGGTGTATTGTGTCAGGTTGGGTGTATTGTGTCGAGTTGGGTGTATTGTGTCGTGTTGGGTGTATTGTGTTCAGTTGGGTGTATTGTGTCAGGTTGGGTTTATTGAGTCAGGTTGGGTGCATTGTGTCAGGTTGGGTGTATTTTGTCGGGTTGGTTGTATTGTATCGGGTGGGCGGATTGTGTCGGGTTGGATGCATTGTGTCAGGTTGGGTGTATTGTATCGGGTGGGTGTATTGTGTCGGGTTGGGTGTATTGTGTCAGGTTGGGTGTATTGTGTCGGGTTGGGTGTATTGTATTGGGTGGGTGTATTGAGTCAGGTTGGGTGTATTGTGTCGGGTTAGGTGTATTGGGTCAGTTTTGGTGTATTGTGTCAGTTTGCGTGTATTGTGTCATGTTGAGTGTATTGTGTCGGTTTGGGTGTATTGTGTTGGGTTGGGTGTATTTTGTCGGGTTGGGTGTATTGTGTTGGGTTTGGGTGTATTGTGTCGGGTTGGGTGTATTGAGTCGAGTTGGGTGTATTGTGTCAGGTTGGGTTATTGTGCCGGGTTGTTGTATTGTGTCGGGTCGGGTGTATTGTGTCGGGTTGGGTGTATTGTGTGAGTTGAGTGTATTGTGTCGGGTTGGGTGTATTGTGTCGGGTTGGATCTAAAATATCGGGTGGGTGTATTGTGTCCGGTTGGGTGTATTGTCTCCGTTTCAGTGTACTGTGTCGGGTTGTGTGAACGATATCATGTTAGGCGTATTGTGTCAGTTGAGTGTATTGTGTCGGGTTGGGTGTATTGTGTCGGGTTGGGTCTAAAATATCGGGTGGGTGTATTGTGTCCGGTTGGGTGTATTGTGTCAGGTTGGGTGTATTGTGTCAGGTTGGGTATATTGTGTCGGGATGGGTGTATTGTGTCAGGTTTGGTGTATTGTGTCGGGTTGGTCTATTGTTGTAGGTTGGGTGTATTGTGTCAGGTTGGGTGTATTGTGTCGAGTTTGATGTACTGTGTCAGGTTGGGTGTATTGTGTCAGGTTGGGTGTATTGTGTCGGGTTGGTGTATTGTGTTGGGTTGGGTGTATTGTGTCGGGTTGGGTGTATTGTGTCAGGTTGGGTGTATTTTGTCAGGCTGGGTGTATTGTGTCGTGTTGGGTGTATTGTGTCAGGTGGGGTGTATTGAGTCAGGTTGGGTGTATTGTATTGGGTGGGTGTATTGTGTCAGGTTGGGTGAATTGTGTCATGTTGAGTGTATTGTGCGGTTTGGGTGTATTGTGTTGGGTTGGGTGTATTGTGTCGGGTTGGGTGTATTGAGTCGGGTTGGGTGTATTGTGTCGGGTTGTGTGTATTGTGTCAGGTTGGGTGTATTGTGTCGGGTTGGGTGTATTGTGTCGGGTTGGGTGTATTGTGTCGGGTTGGGTGTATTGGGTCAGGTTGGGTGTATTGTGTTGGGTTGGGTGTATTGTGAAAGGTTGAGTGTATTGTGTCGGGTTGGGTGTATTGTGTCGGGTTGGGTGTATTGTGTCGGTTTGAGTGTATTGTGTTGGGTTGGGTGTATTGTGTCGGGTTGGGTGTATTGTGTCGGGTTGGGTGTATTAGTTCGGGTTATTGTATTGTGTCGGGTTGTTATATTGTGACGGTTTGGGTGTATTGTGTCATGTTGGGTGTATTGTGTCTGTTTGGATGTATTGTGTTGGGTTGGGTGTATTGTGTCGGGTTGTTGTACTGTGTGAGGCCGTGTGTATTGTGTCAGGTTGGGTGTATTGTGTCGGTTTGTTGTATTGTGTGAGGTTGTGTGTATTGTGTCAGGTTGGGTGTATTGTGTCGAGGTGGATATATTGTGTCGCGTTGGATGCATTGTGTCGGGTTGGGTGTATTGTGTCAGGTTGGGTGTATTGTGTCGAGTTGGGTGTATTGTATCGTGTTGGGTGTATTGTGTTCAGTTGGGTGTATTGTGTCAGGTTGGGTGTATTGAGTCAGGTTGGGTGCATTGTGTCAGGTTGGCTGTATTGTGTCGGGTTGGTTGTATTGTATCGGGTGGGCGGATTGTGTCGGGTTGGGTGCATTGTGTCAGGTTGGGTGTATTGTATCGGGTGGGTGTATTGTGTCGGGTTGGGTGTATTGTGTCAGGTTGGGTGTATTGTGTCAGGTTGGGTGTATTGTGTCGAGTTGGGTGTATTGTGTCATGTTGGGTGTATTGTGTTCAGTTGGGTGTATTGTGTCAGGTTGGGTGTATTGAGTCAGGTTGGGTGCATTGTGTCAGGTTGGGTGTATTGTGTCGGGTTGGTTGTATTGTATCGGGTGGGCGGATTGTGTCGGGTTGGGTGCATTGTGTCAGGTTGGGTGTATTGTATCGGGTGGGTGTATTGTGTCGGGTTGGGTGTATTGTGTCAGGTTGGGTGTATTGTGTCGGGTTGGGTGTATTGTATTGGGTGGGTGTATTGTGTCAGGTTGGGTGTATTGTGTCGGGTTGGGTGTATTGGGTCAGTTTTGGTGTATTGTGTCAGTTTGGGTGTATTGTGTCATGTTGAGTGTATTGTGTCGGTTTGGGTGTATTGTGTTGGGTTGGGTGTATTTTGTCGGGTTGGGTGTATTGTGTTGGGTTGGGTGTATTGTGTCGGGTTGGGTGTATTGAGTCGAGTTGGGTGTATTGTGTCGGGTTGGGTGTATTGTGTCGGGTTGGGTGTATTGTGTCAGGTTGGGTGTATTGTGTCGGGTTGGGTGTATTGTGTCGGGTTGGGTGTATTGTGTCAGTTTGGGTGTATTGTGTTGGGTTGGGTGTATTGTGTCGGGTTGGGTGTATTGTGTTGGGTTGGGTGTATTGTGTCGGGTTGGGTGTATTGGGTCAGGTTGGGTGTATTGTGTTGTGTTGGGTGTATTGTGAAAGGTTGAGTGTATTATGTCGGGTTGGGTGTATTGTGTCGGGTTGGGTGTATTGTGTCGGTTTGAGTGTATTGTGTTGGGTTGGGTGTATTGTGTCGGGTTGGGTGTATTGTGTCGGCTTGGGTGTATTGTGTCGGCTTGGGTGTATTAGTTCGGGTTATTGTATTGTGTCGGGTTGGGTATATTGTGACGGTTTGGGTGTATTGTGTCATGTTGGGTGTATTGTGTCTGTTTGGGTGTATTGTGTCGGGTTGGGTGTATTGTGTCGGGTTGGGTGTATTGTGTCGGGTTGGGTGTATTGTGTCGGGTTGGGTGTATTAGTTCGGGTTATTGTATTGTGTCGGGTTGAGTATATTGTGACGGTTTGGGTGTATTGTATCGAGTTGGGTGTATTGTGTCTGTTTGGGTGTATTGTGTTGGGTTGGGTGTATTGTGTCGGGTTGGGTGTATTTTGTTGGGGTGGGTGTATTGTGTCGGGTTGTTGTATTGTGTGAGGCTCTGTGTATTGTGTCAGGTTGGGTGTATTGTGTCGGGTTGGGTGTATTTTGCTGCGGTGGGTGTATTGTGTCGGGTTGTTGTATTGTGTGAGGTTGTGTGTATTGTGTCAGGTTGGGTGTACTGTGTCGGGTTGGGTGTATCGTGTCGGGTTGTTGTATTGTGTCAGGTTGGGTGTATTGTTTCGGGTAGAGTGTATTCTGTTGGGTTGCGTGTATTGTGTCAGGTTGGGTGTATTGTATCAGGTTGGGTGTATTGTGTCTGGTTGGGTGTATTGGGTCGGGTTGGGTGTATTGCGTTGGGTTGGGTTTACGATGTCGGGTTGGATGTATTGTGTCAGCTGGGTGTATTGTGTCTGGTTGGGTGTATTGGTTTGGGTTATTTTGTTGTGTCGTATTGGGTGTACTGTGTCGGTTTGGGTGTATTGCGTCGGGTTGGGTGTATTGTGTCAGGTTGGGTTACTGTGCCGGGTTGTTGTATTGTGTCGGGTCGGGTATATTGGGATGGGTTGGGTGTATTGTGTCAGTTTCAGTGTACTGTGTCGGGTTGGGAGTATTGTGTCGGGTTGGGTGTATTGTGTCGGGTTGGGTGTATTGTGTCAGTTTGGGTGTATTGTGTTGGGTTGGGTGTATTGTGTCGGGTTGGTTGTATTGTATCGGGTGGGCGGATTGTGTCGGGTTGGGTGCATTGTGTCAGGTTGGGTGTATTGTCTGGGTGGGTGTATTGTGTCGGGTTGGGTGTATTGTGTCAGGTTGGGTGTATTGTGTCGGGTTGGGTGTATTGTATTGGGTGGGTGTATGGTGTCAGGTTGGGTGTATTGTGTCGTGTTGGGTGTATTGGGTCAGTTTTGGTGTATTGTGTCAGTTTGGGTGTATTGTGTCATGTTGAGTGTATTGTGTTGGGTTGGGTGTATTGTGTCGGGTTGGGTGTATTGAGTCGAGTTGGGTGTATTGTGTCGGGTTGGGTGTATTGTGTCGGGTTGGGTGTATTGTGTCGGGTTGGGTGTATTGGGTCAGGTTGGGTGTATTGTGTTGGGTTGGGTGTATTGTGAAAGGTTGAGTGTATTATGTCGGGTTGGGTGTATTGTGTCGGTTTGAGTGTATTGTGTTGGGTTGGGGGTATTGTGTCGGGTTGGGTGTATTGTGTCGGCTTGGGTGTATTGTGTCGGGTTGGGTGTATTAGTTCGGGTTATTGTATTGTGTCGGGTTGGGTATATTGTGACGGTTTGGGTGTATTGTATCGGGTTGGGTGTATTGTGTCCGTTTGGGTGTATTGTGTTGGGTTGGGTGTATTGTGTCGGGTTGGGTGTATTTTGTTGGGGTGGGTGTATTGTGTCGGGTTGTTGTATTGTGTGAGGCTGTGTGTATTGTGTCAGGTTGGGTGTATTGTGTCGGGTTGGGTGTATTTTGTTGCGGTGGGTGTATTGTGTCGGGTTGTTGTATTGTGTGAGGTTGTGTGTATTGTGTCAGGTTGGGTGTACTGTGTCGGGTTGGGTGTATCGTGTCGGGTTGTTGTATTGTGTCAGGTTGGGTGTATTGTTTCGGGTAGAGTGTATTCTGTTGGGTTGCGTGTATTGTGTCAGGTTGGGTGTATTGTATCAGGTTGGGTGTATTGTGTCTGGTTGGGTGTATTGGGTCGGGTTGGGTGTATTGCGTTGGGTTGGGTTTACGATGTCGGGTTGGATGTATTGTGTCAGCTGGGTGTATTGTGTCTGGTTGGGTGTATTGGTTTGGGTTATTTTGTTGTGTCGTATTGGGTGTACTGTGTCGGTTTGGGTGTATTGCGTCGGGTTGGGTGTATTGTGTCAGGTTGGGTTATTGTGCCGCGTTGTTGTATTGTGTCGGGTCGGGTATATTGGGATGGGTTGGGTGTATTGTGCCCGTTTCAGTGTACTGTGTCGGGTTGTGTGAACGATATCATGTTAGGCGTATTGTGTCAGTTGAGTGTATTGTGTCGGGTTGGGTGTATTGTGTCGGGTTGGGTCTAAAATATCGGGTGGGTGTATTGTGTCCGGTTGGGTGTATTGTGTCAGGTTGGGTGTATTGTGTCAGGTTGGGTATATTGTGTCGGGTTGGGTGTATTGTGTCAGGTTTGGTGTATTGTGTCGGGTTGGTCTATTGTGTCAGGTTGGGTGTATTGTGTCAGGTTGGGTGTATTGTGTCGAGTTGGATGTACTGTGTCAGGTTGGGTGTATTGTGTCAGGTTGGGTGTATTGTGTTGGGTTGGTGTATTGTGTTGGGTTGGGTGTATTGTGTCGGGTTGGGTGTATTGTGTCAGGTTGGGTGTATTTTGTCAGGCTGGGTGTATTGTGTCGTGTTGGGTGTATTGTGTCAGGTGGGGTGTATTGAGTCAGGTTGGGTGTATTGTATTGGGTGGGTGTATTGTGTCAGGTTGGGTGTATTGTGTCAGGTTGGGTGTATTGTGTCAGTTTGCGTGAATTGTGTCATGTTGAGTGTATTGTGCGGTTTGGGTGTATTGTGTTGGGTTGGGTGTATTGTGTCGGGTTCGGTGTATTGTGTCAGGTTGGGTGTATTGTGTCGGGTTGGGTGTATTGTATTGGGTGGGTGTATTGTGTCAGGTTTGGTATATTGTGTCAGGTTGGGTGTATTGGGTCAGTTTAGGTGTATTGTGTTGGGTTGGGTGTATTGTGTCAGGTTGGGTGTATTGTGTCAGTTTGGGTGTATTGTGTCATGTTGAGTGTATTGTGTCGGTTTGGGTGTATTGTGTTGGGTTGGATGTATTGTGTCAGGTTGGGTGTATTGTGTCAGTTTGGGTGTATTGTGTCATGTTGAGTGTATTGTGTCGGGTTTGGTGTATTGTGTTGTGCTGGGTGTATTGTGTCGGGTTGGGTGTATTGTGTTGGGTTGGGTGTATTGTGTCGGGTTGGGTGTATTGTGTCAGGTTGGGTGTATTGTGTCGGGTTTGGTGCATTGTGTCGGGTTGGGTGTATTGTGTCGGGTTGGGTGTATTGTGTTGGGTTGGGTGTATTGTGTTGTGTTGGGTGTATTGTGTCGGGTTGCGTGTATTGTGTCGCGTTGGGTCTAGAGTGTTGGGCTGGGTGTATTGTGTCGGGTTTGGTGCATTGTGTCGGGTTCGGCGCATTTTGTCGGGTTGGGTGTATTGTGTCGGGTTGGGTCTACAATATTGGGTGGGTGTATTGTGTCGGGTTGGTGTATTGTGTCGTGTTGGGTGTATTGTGTCGGGTTGGGTGTATTGTGTTGGATTCGGTGTACTGTGTCGGGTTGGGTGTATTGTGCCGGGTTGGGTCTACAATATTGGGTGGGTGTATTGTGTCGGGTTGGGTGCATTGTGTTGGGTTCGGTGTATTGTGTCAGGTTCCGTGCATTGTGTCGGGTTTGGTGTATTGTGTGGGGTTGGGTGTATTATTTTGGGTTTGGTGCATTGCGTCAGGTTGGGTGCATTGTGACGGGTTCGGTGTATTGTGTCGGGTTGGATGTATTGTTTTGGGTTGGGTGTATTGTGTTAGGTTGGGTGTATTGTGTCGGGTTGGATCTAAAATATTGGGTGGGTGTATTGTGTCCGGTTGGGTGTATTGGGTCGGGTTGGGTGTATTGTGTCAGGTTGGGTGCATTGTGTCGGGTTCGGTGTTTTGTGTCAGGTTTGGTGCATTGTGTCGGGTTGGGTGTATTGTGTGCGGTTGAATGTGTTTTTTTGGGTTGGGTCAATTGCGTCAGGTTCGTTGCATTGTGACGGGTTCGGTGTATTGTGTCGGGTTGGGTGTATTGTGTCGGGTTGGGTGTATTGTGTCTGGTTGGGTGTATTGTGTCAGGTTGGGTGCATTGTGTCGGGTTCGCTGTATTGTTTTGGGTTGGGTGTATTGTGTCGGGTTGGGTGTATTGTGTCGGGTTGGATGTATTGTTTTGGGTTGGGTGTATTGTGTCAGGCTGGGTGTATTGTGTCAGTTTGGGTGTGTTGTATCGGGTGGGTGTATTGTGTCAGGTTGGATGCATTGAATCGAGTGGGTCTATAGTGTTGGGCTGGGTGTATTGTGTTGGGTTGGGTGTATTGTGTCGGATTGGGTGTATTGTGTCAGATTGGGTGTATTGGTATGGGTTGGGTGTATTGTGTCGGTTTTAGTGTACTGTGTCGGGTTGTGTGTATGATGTCATGTTAGGCGTATCGTGTCAGTTGAGTGTATTGTGTTGCGTTGGGTGTATTGTGTCGGGTTGGATCTAAAATATTGGGTGGGTGTATTGTGTCCGGTTGGGTGTATTGGGTCGGGTTGGGTGTATTGTGTCAGGTTGGGTGCATTGTGTCGGGTTCGGTGTTTTGTGTCAGGTTTGGTGCATTGTGTCGGGTTGGGTGTATTGTGTGGGGTTGAATGTGTTTTTTTGGGTTGGGTGCATTGCGTCAGGTTCGTTGCATTGTGACGGGTTCGGTGTATTGTGTCGGGTTGGGTGTATTGTGTCGGGTTGGGTGTATTGTGTCTGGTTGGGTGTATTGTGTCAGGTTGGGTGCATTGTGTCGGGTTCGCTGTATTGTTTTGGGTTGGGTGTATTGTGTCGGGTTGGGTGTATTGTGTCGGGTTGGATGTATTGTTTTGGGTTGGGTGTATTGTGTCAGGCTGGGTGTATTGTGTCAGTTTGGGTGTGTTGTATTGGGTGGGTGTATTGTGTCAGGTTGGATGCATTGAATCGAGTGGGTCTATAGTGTTGGGCTGGGTGTATTGTGTTGCGTTGGGTGTATTGTGTTGGGTTGGGTGTATTGCGTCGGGTTGGGTGTATTGTGTCAGGTTGGGCGTGTTAACTCAGGTTCGATGTACTGTGTCAGGCTGGATGTCGTCTCAGGTCATGTGTATTGTATCGGGTTGGGTGTTTTGTGTCGAATTGGGTGTATTTTATTGTTTGGTGTATTGTGTCAGGTTGCGTGTATTATGTCGGGTTGGGTGTATTGCGTCGGGTTGGGTGTGTTGTGTCAGGTTGGGTGCTTTGTGTCTGGTCGGGTGTATTGTATCGGGTTGCATATATTATGTCAGATTGGGTATATTCTGTTAGTTTGAGTGCATTGTGTCGGGTTGGGTGCATTGTGTTGGGTTGGGTGTATCGTGTCGGGTTGGGTGTATTGTGTCAAGTTGGGTGTATTGTGTCAAGTTGGGTGTATTGTGTCAGGTTGCGTGTATTGTTTTGTGTTGCATGTATTGTGTTGGGTTGAGTGTATTTTGTTTGTTTGTGTGCATTGTGTTGGCTTTGGTGTACTGTGTCGGATTGGCTGTACTGTGTCGAGTTTGGGGTATTGTGCAGAGTTGGGAATATTGTGTTGTGTTGGGAGTATTGTGTCGGGTTCGGCGCATTTTGTCGGGTTGGGTGTATTGTGTCGGGTTGAATCTAAAATATTGGGTGGGTGTATTGTGTCGGGTTGGGTGTATTGTGTCGGGTTGAGTCTAAAATATTAGGTGGGTGTATTGTGTCGGGTTGGGTGTATTGTGTCGGGTTGAGTCTAAAATATTAGGTGGGTGTATTGTGTCGGGTTGGGTGTATTGTGTCGGGTTGAGTCTAAAATATTAGGTGGGTGTATTGTGTCGGGTTGGGAGCATTGTGTTGGGTTTGGTGCCTTGTGTCGGGTTGGGTGCATTGTGACAGGTTCGGTGTATGTGTGGGGTTGGGTGTATTGTTTTGGGTTGGGTGCATTGCGTCAGGTTGGGTGCATTGTGACGGGTTGGGTGTATTGTGTCAGGTTGGGTGTATTGTGTCGGGTTGGGTGTATTGTGTTGGGTTCGGTGTATTGTGTCAGGTTCGGTGCATTGTGTCGGGTTGGGTGTATTGTGTGGGGTTGGGTGTATTGTTTTGGGTTGGGTGCATTGCGTCAGGTTGGGTGCATTGTGACGGGTTCGGTGTATTGTGTCGGGTTGGGTGTATTGTGTCAGGTTGGGTGTATTGTGTCGGGTTGGGTGTATTGTGTCGGGTTGGATGTATTGTTTTGGGTTGGGTGTATTGTGTCAGGTTGGGTGTATTGTGTCAGTTTGGGTGTGTTGTATCGAGTGGGTGAATTGTGTCAGGTTGGATGCATTGAATCGAGTGGGTCTATAGTGTTGGGCTGGGTGTATTTTGTCGGGTTGGGTGTATTGTGTCGGATTGGGTGTATTTTTTCGGATTGGGTGTATTGTGTCGGATTGGGTGTATTGTGTCGGATTGGGTGTATTGTGTCGGATTGGGTGTATTGTGTCGGATTGGGTGTATTGTGTCGGATTGGGTGTATTCGTATGGGTTGGGTGTGTTGTTTCGGTTTTAGTGTACTGTGTCGGGTTGTGTGTATGATGTCATGTTAGGCGTATCGTGTCAGTTGAGTGTATTGTGTCGGGTTGGGTGTATTGTGTCGGGTTGGGTCTAAAATATCGGGTGGGTGTATTGTGTCCGGTTGGGTGTATTGGGTCGGGTTGGGTGTATTGTGTCAGGTTGGGTGCATTGTGTCGGGTTCGGTGTATTGTGTCAGGTTTGGTGCATTGTGTCGGGTTGGGTGTGTTGTGTGGGGTTGGGTGTATTGTTTTGGATTAGGTGCATTGCGTCAGGTTCTGTGCATTGTGACGGGTTCGGTGTATTGTGTCGGGTTGGGTGTATTGTGTCGGGTTGGGTGTATTGTGTCGGGTTGGGTGTATTGTGTCAGTTTGGGTGCATTGTGTCGGGTTGGGTGTATTGTGTCGGGTTGGGTGTATTGTGTCGGGTTGGGTGTATTGTGTCGGGTTGGGTGTATCGTGTCGGGTTGGGTGTATTGTGTCAAGTTGGGTGTATTGTGTCAAGTTGGGTGTATTGTGTCAGGTTGCGTGTATTGTTTTGTGTTGCATGTATTGTGTTGGGTTGAGTGTATTTTGTTTGTTTGTGTGCATTGTGTTGGCTTTGGTGTACTGTGTCGGATTGGCTGTACTGTGTCGAGTTTGGGGTATTGTGCAGAGTTGGGAATATTGTGTTGTGTTGGGAGTATTGTGTCGGGTTCGGCGCATTTTGTCGGGTTGGGTGTATTGTGTCGGGTTGAATCTAAAATATTGGGTGGGTGTATTGTGTCGGGTTGGGTGTATTGTGTCGGGTTGAGTCTAAAATATTAGGTGGGTGCATTGTGTCGGGTTGGGTGTATTGTGTCGGGTTGAGTCTAAAATATTAGGTGGGTGTATTGTGTCGGGTTGGGTGTATTGTGTTGGGTTGAGTCTAAAATATTAGGTGGGTGTATTGTGTCGGGTTGGGAGCATTGTGTTGGGTTTGGTGCATTGTGTCGGGTTGGGTGCATTGTGACAGGTTCGGTGTATGTGTGGGGTTGGGTGTATTGTTTTGGGTTGGGTGCATTGCGTCAGGTTGGGTGCATTGTGACGGGTTCGGTGTATTGTGTCAGGTTGGGTGTATTGTGTCAGGTTGGGTGTATTGTGTCGGGTTGGGTGTATTGTGTTGGGTTCGGTGTATTGTGTCAGGTTCGGTGCATTGTGTCGGGTTGGGTGTATTGTGTGGGGTTGGGTGTATTGTTTTGGGTTGGGTGCATTGCGTCAGGTTGGGTGCATTGTGACGGGTTCGGTGTATTGTGTCGGGTTGGGTGTATTGTGTCAGGTTGGGTGTATTGTGTCGGGTTGGGTGTATTGTGTCGGGTTGGATGTATTGTTTTGGGTTGGGTGTATTGTGTCAGGTTGGGTGTATTGTGTCAGTTTGGGTGTGTTGTATCGAGTGGGTGAATTGTGTCAGGTTGGATGCATTGAATCGAGTGGGTCTATAGTGTTGGGCTGGGTGTATTTTGTCGGGTTGGGTGTATTGTGTCGGATTGGGTGTATTGTGTCGGATTGGGTGTATTCGTATGGGTTGGGTGTGTTGTTTCGGTTTTAGTGTACTGTGTCGGGTTGTGTGTATGATGTCATGTTAGGCGTATCGTGTCAGTCGAGTGTATTGTGTCGGGTTGGGTGTATTGTGTCGGGTTGGGTCTAAAATATCGGGTGGGTGTATTGTGTCCGGTTGGGTGTATTGGGTCGGGTTGGGTGTATTGTGTCAGGTTTGGTGCATTGTGTCGGGTTGGGTGTGTTGTGTGGGGTTGGGTGTATTGTTTTGGATTAGGTGCATTGCGTCAGGTTCTGTGCATTGTGACGGGTTCGGTGTATTGTGTCGGGTTGGGTGTATTGTGTCGGGTTGGGTGTATTGTGTCGGGTTGGGTGTATTGTGTCAGTTTGGGTGCATTGTGTCGGGTTGGGTGTATTGTGTCGGGTTGGGTGTATTGTGTCGGGTTGGGTGTATTGTGTCGGGTTGGGTGTATCGTGTCGGGTTGGGTGTATTGTGTCAAGTTGGGTGTATTGTGTCAAGTTGGGTGTATTGTGTCAGGTTGCGTGTATTGTTTTGTGTTGCATGTATTGTGTTGGGTTGAGTGTATTTTGTTTGTTTGTGTGCATTGTGTTGGCTTTGGTGTACTGTGTCGGATTGGCTGTACTGTGTCGAGTTTGGGGTATTGTGCAGAGTTGGGAATATTGTGTTGTGTTGGGAGTATTGTGTCGGGTTCGGCGCATTTTGTCGGGTTGGGTGTATTGTGTCGGGTTGAATCTAAAATATTGGGTGGGTGTATTGTGTCGGGTTGGGTGTATTGTGTCGGGTTGAGTCTAAAATATTAGGTGGGTGTATTGTGTCGGGTTGGGTGTATTGTGTCGGGTTGAGTCTAAAATATTAGGTGGGTGTATTGTGTCGGGTTGGGTGTATTGTGTCGGGTTGAGTCTAAAATATTAGGTGGGTGTATTGTGTCGGGTTGGGAGCATTGTGTTGGGTTTGGTGCATTGTGTCGGGTTGGGTGCATTGTGACAGGTTCGGTGTATTGTGTCAGGTTGGGTGTATTGTGTCAGGTTGGGTGTATTGTGTCGGGTTGGGTGTATTGTGTTGGGTTCGGTGTATTGTGTCAGGTTCGGTGCATTGTGTCGGGTTGGGTGTATTGTGTGGGGTTGGGTGTATTGTTTTGGGTTGGGTGCATTGCGTCAGGTTGGGTGCATTGTGACGGGTTCGGTGTATTGTGTCGGGTTGGGTGTATTGTGTCAGGTTGGGTGTATTGTGTCGGGTTGGGTGTATTGTGTCGGGTTGGATGTATTGTTTTGGGTTGGGTGTATTGTGTCAGGTTGGGTGTATTGTGTCAGTTTGGGTGTGTTGTATCGAGTGGGTGAATTGTGTCAGGTTGGATGCATTGAATCGAGTGGGTCTATAGTGTTGGGCTGGGTGTATTTTGTCGGGTTGGGTGTATTGTGTCGGATTGGGTGTATTGTGTCGGATTGGGTGTATTCGTATGGGTTGGGTGTGTTGTTTCGGTTTTAGTGTACTGTGTCGGGTTGTGTGTATGATGTCATGTTAGGCGTATCGTGTCAGTCGAGTGTATTGTGTCGGGTTGGGTGTATTGTGTCGGGTTGGGTCTAAAATATCGGGTGGGTGTATTGTGTCCGGTTGGGTGTATTGGGTCGGGTTGGGTGTATTGTGTCAGGTTTGGTGCATTGTGTCGGGTTGGGTGTGTTGTGTGGGGTTGGGTGTATTGTTTTGGATTAGGTGCATTGCGTCAGGTTCTGTGCATTGTGACGGGTTCGGTGTATTGTGTCGGGTTGGGTGTATTGTGTCGGGTTGGGTGTATTGTGTCGGGTTGGGTGTATTGTGTCAGTTTGGGTGCATTGTGTCGGGTTGGGTGTATTGTGTCGGGTTGGGTGTATTGTGTCGGGTTGGGTGTATTGTGTCGGGTTGGGTGTATCGTGTCGGGTTGGGTGTATCGTGTCAAGTTGGGTGTATTGTGTCAAGTTGGGTGTATTGTGTCAGGTTGCGTGTATTGTTTTGTGTTGCATGTATTGTGTTGGGTTGAGTGTATTTTGTTTGTTTGTGTGCATTGTGTTGGCTTTGGTGTACTGTGTCGGATTGGCTGTACTGTGTCGAGTTTGGGGTATTGTGCAGAGTTGGGAATATTGTGTTGGGTTGGGAGTATTGTGTCGGGTTCGGCGCATTTTGTCGGGTTGGGTGTATTGTGTCGGGTTGAATCTAAAATATTGGGTGGGTGTATTGTGTCGGGTTGGGTGTATTGTGTCGGGTTGAGTCTAAAATATTAGGTGGGTGTATTGTGTCGGGTTGGGTGTATTGTGTCGGGTTGAGTCTAAAATATTAGGTGGGTGTATTGTGTCGGGTTGGGTGTATTGTGTCGGGTTGAGTCTAAAATATTAGGTGGGTGTATTGTGTCGGGTTGGGAGCATTGTGTTGGGTTTGGTGCATTGTGTCGGGTTGGGTGCATTGTGACAGGTTCGGTGTATGTGTGGGGTTGGGTGTATTGTTTTGGGTTGGGTGCATTGCGTCAGGTTGGGTGCATTGTGACGGGTTCGGTGTATTGTGTCAGGTTGGGTGTATTGTGTCAGGTTGGGTGTATTGTGTCGGGTTGGGTGTATTGTGTTGGGTTCGGTGTATTGTGTCAGGTTCGGTGCATTGTGTCGGGTTGGGTGTATTGTGTGGGGTTGGGTGTATTGTTTTGGGTTGGGTGCATTGCGTCAGGTTGGGTGCATTGTGACGGGTTCGGTGTATTGTGTCGGGTTGGGTGTATTGTGTCAGGTTGGGTGTATTGTGTCGGGTTGGGTGTATTGTGTCGGGTTGGATGTATTGTTTTGGGTTGGGTGTATTGTGTCAGGTTGGGTGTATTGTGTCAGTTTGGGTGTGTTGTATCGAGTGGGTGAATTGTGTCAGGTTGGATGCATTGAATCGAGTGGGTCTATAGTGTTGGGCTGGGTGTATTTTGTCGGGTTGGGTGTATTGTGTCGGATTGGGTGTATTGTGTCGGATTGGGTGTATTCGTATGGGTTGGGTGTGTTGTTTCGGTTTTAGTGTACTGTGTCGGGTTGTGTGTATGATGTCATGTTAGGCGTATCGTGTCAGTCGAGTGTATTGTGTCGGGTTGGGTGTATTGTGTCGGGTTGGGTCTAAAATATCGGGTGGGTGTATTGTGTCCGGTTGGGTGTATTGGGTCGGGTTGGGTGTATTGTGTCAGGTTGGGTGCATTGTGTCGGGTTCGGTGTATTGTGTCAGGTTTGGTGCATTGTGTCGGGTTGGGTGTGTTGTGTGGGGTTGGGTGTATTGTTTTGGATTAGGTGCATTGCGTCAGGTTCGGTGCATTGTGACGGGTTCGGTGTATTGTGTCGGGTTGGGTGTATTGTGTCGGGTTGGGTGTATTGTGTCGGGTTGGGTGTATTGTGTCAGTTTGGGTGCATTGTGTCGGGTTGGGTGTATTGTGTCGGGTTGGGTGTATTGTGTCGGGTTGGGTGTATTGTGTCGGGTTGGGTGTATTGTGTCGTGTTGGATGTATTGCTTTGGGTTGGGTGTATTGTGTCAGGTTGGGCGTATTGTGTAAGTTTGGGTATGTTGTATCGGGTTGGGTGTATTGTGTCGGATTCGGTGTATTGTGTCAGGTTGGGTGTATTGTGTCGGATTGCGTTTATTGATTCGGATTGGGTGTATTGTGTCGGGTTGGGTGTATTGTGTCGGATTGTTGTATTGTGTGAGGTTGTTGTATTGCATCAGGCAGGGCGTATTGTGTAAGTTTGGGTGTGTTGTATCGGGTTGGGTGTATTGTATCGCGTTGCGTGTATTGTGTCAGGTTGGGTGTATTGTGGCGGATTGCGTTTATTGATTCGGGTTGGGTGTATTGTGTCGGGTTGGGTGTATTGTGTCGGATTGTTGTATTGTGTGAGGTTGTTGTATTGTGTCAGGTTGGGTGTATTGTGTCGGGTTGAGTGTATTGTGTCAGGTTGGGAGTATTGTGTCAGGTTGGGTGTATTGTGTCGGGTTGTGTATATTGTATCGGGTTGGTTGTATTGTGTCGGGTTGGGTGCATTGTGTCAGGTAGGGTGTATTGTGTCGGGTTTGGTGTTTTGTGTCGGGTTAGGTGTATTGAGATAAGTTGGGTGTATTGTGTCGGGTTGGGTGTATTGGGTCAGGTTAGGTGTATTTTGTGAGGTTGGGTGTATTGTGTTGTGTGTATTGTGTCAGGTTTGGTGTATTGTGTCAGGTTGGGTGTATTGCATTGGGTTGGGTGTATTGTGTCAGGTTGGGTGTATTGTGTCGGGTTGCATATATTGTGTCATATTGGGTATATTCTGTTAGTTTGAGTGCATTGTGTCGCGTTGGGTGCATTGTGTTGGGTTGGGTGTATCGTGTCGGGTTGGGTGTATTGTGTCAAGTTGGGTGTACTGTGTGAAGTTGGGTGTATTGTGTCAGGTTGCATGTATTGTTTTGTGTTGCATGTATTGTGTTGGGTTGAGTGTATTTTGTTGGTTTGTGAGCATTGTGTTGGCTTTGGTGTACTGTGTCGGATTGGCTGTACTGTGTCGGGTTTGGGGTATTGTGCAGAGTTGGGAATATTGTGTCGGATTGGGAGTATTGTGTCGGGTTCGGCGCATTTTGTCGGGTTGGGTGTATTGTGTTGGGTTGGGTGTATTGTGTTAGATTTGGTGTACTGTGTCGGGTTGGGTGTATTGTGTCGGATTGGGTGTATTGTGTCAGATTAGGTGTATTGGTATGGGTTGGGTGTATTGTGTCGGTTTTAGTTTGCTGTGTCGGGTTGTGTGTACGATGTCATGTTAGGCGTATCGTGTCAGTTGAGTGTATTGTGTCGGGTTGGGTGTATTGTGTCGGGTTGGGTCTAAAATATCGGGTGGGTGTATTGTGTCCGGTTGGGTGCATTGGGTCGGGTTGGGTGTACTGTGTCAGGTTTGGTGCATTGTGTCGGGTTCGGTGTATTGTGTGGGGTTGGGTGTATTGTTTTGGGTTGGGTGCATTGCGTCAGGTTTGGTGCATTGTGACGGGTTCGGTGTATTGTGTCGGGTTGGGTGTATTGTGTTGGTTTGGGTGTATTGTGTCTGGTTGGGTGTATTGTGTCAGGTTGGGTGTATTGTGTCGGGTTGGGTGCATTGTGTCGGGTTCGGTGTATTGTGTCGGTTTGGGTGTATTGTGTCTGGTTGGGTGTATTGTGTCGGGTTGGGTGTATTGTGTCTGGTTGGGTGTATTGTGTCGGGTTGGGTGTATTGTGTCGGGTTGGGTGTATTGTGTCGGGCTGGGTGTATTGTGTCGGGTTGGATGTATTGTTTTGGTTTGGGTGTATTGTGTTGGTTTGTGTGTATTGTGTCTGGTTGGGTGTATTGTGTCAGGCTGGGTGTATTGTTTTGGGTTGGGTGTATTGTGTCGGGTTGGGTGTATTGTGTCAGTTTGGGTGCATTGTGTCGGGTTGGGTGTATTGTGTCGGGTTGGGTGTATTGTGTCGGGTTGGGTGTATTGTGTCGGGTTGGGTGTATCGTGTCGGGTTGGGTGTATTGTGTCAAGTTGGGTGTATTGTGTCAAGTTGGGTGTATTGTGTCAAGTTGGGTGTATTGTGTCAGGTTGCGTGTATTGTTTTGTGTTGCATGTATTGTGTTGGGTTGAGTGTATTTTGTTTGTTTGTGTGCATTGTGTTGGCTTTGGTGTACTGTGTCGGATTGGCTGTACTGTGTCGAGTTTGGGGTATTGTGCAGAGTTGGGAATATTGTGTTGTGTTGGGAGTATTGTGTCGGGTTCGGCGCATTTTGTCGGGTTGGGTGTATTGTGTCGGGTTGAATCTAAAATATTGGGTGGGTGTATTGTGTCGGGTTGGGTGTATTGTGTCGGGTTGAGTCTAAAATATTAGGTGGGTGTATTGTGTCGGGTTGGGTGTATTGTGTCGGGTTGAGTCTAAAATATTAGGTGGGTGTATTGTGTCGGGTTGGGTGTATTGTGTTGGGTTGAGTCTAAAATATTAGGTGGGTGTATTGTGTCGGGTTGGGAGCATTGTGTTGGGTTTGGTGCATTGTGTCGGGTTGGGTGCATTGTGACAGGTTCGGTGTATGTGTGGGGTTGGGTGTATTGTTTTGGGTTGGGTGCATTGCGTCAGGTTGGGTGCATTGTGACGGGTTCGGTGTATTGTGTCAGGTTGGGTGTATTGTGTCAGGTTGGGTGTATTGTGTCGGGTTGGGTGTATTGTGTTGGGTTCGGTGTATTGTGTCAGGTTCGGTGCATTGTGTCGGGTTGGGTGTATTGTGTGGGGTTGGGTGTATTGTTTTGGGTTGGGTGCATTGCGTCAGGTTGGGTGCATTGTGACGGGTTCGGTGTATTGTGTCGGGTTGGGTGTATTGTGTCAGGTTGGGTGTATTGTGTCGGGTTGGGTGTATTGTGTCGGGTTGGATGTATTGTTTTGGGTTGGGTGTCTTGTGTCAGGTTGGGTGTATTGTGTCAGTTTGGGTGTGTTGTATCGAGTGGGTGAATTGTGTCAGGTTGGATGCATTGAATCGAGTGGGTCTATAGTGTTGGGCTGGGTGTATTTTGTCGGGTTGGGTGTATTGTGTCGGATTGGGTGTATTGTGTCGGATTGGGTGTATTCGTATGGGTTGGGTGTGTTGTTTCGGTTTTAGTGTACTGTGTCGGGTTGTGTGTATGATGTCATGTTAGGCGTATCGTGTCAGTCGAGTGTATTGTGTCGGGTTGGGTGTATTGTGTCGGGTTGGGTCTAAAATATCGGGTGGGTGTATTGTGTCCGGTTGGGTGTATTGGGTCGGGTTGGGTGTATTGTGTCAGGTTTGGTGCATTGTGTCGGGTTGGGTGTGTTGTGTGGGGTTGGGTGTATTGTTTTGGATTAGGTGCATTGCGTCAGGTTCTGTGCATTGTGACGGGTTCGGTGTATTGTGTCGGGTTGGGTGTATTGTGTCGGGTTGGGTGTATTGTGTCGGGTTGGGTGTATTGTGTCAGTTTGGGTGCATTGTGTCGGGTTGGGTGTATTGTGTCGGGTTGGGTGTATTGTGTCGGGTTGGGTGTATTGTGTCGGGTTGGGTGTATCGTGTCGGGTTGGGTGTATTGTGTCAAGTTGGGTGTATTGTGTCAAGTTGGGTGTATTGTGTCAGGTTGCGTGTATTGTTTTGTGTTGCATGTATTGTGTTGGGTTGAGTGTATTTTGTTTGTTTGTGTGCATTGTGTTGGCTTTGGTGTACTGTGTCGGATTGGCTGTACTGTGTCGAGTTTGGGGTATTGTGCAGAGTTGGGAATATTGTGTTGTGTTGGGAGTATTGTGTCGGGTTCGGCGCATTTTGTCGGGTTGGGTGTATTGTGTCGGGTTGAATCTAAAATATTGGGTGGGTGTATTGTGTCGGGTTGGGTGTATTGTGTCGGGTTGAGTCTAAAATATTAGGTGGGTGTATTGTGTCGGGTTGGGTGTATTGTGTCGGGTTGAGTCTAAAATATTAGGTGGGTGTATTGTGTCGGGTTGGGTGTATTGTGTCGGGTTGAGTCTAAAATATTAGGTGGGTGTATTGTGTCGGGTTGGGAGCATTGTGTTGGGTTTGGTGCATTGTGTCGGGTTGGGTGCATTGTGACAGGTTCGGTGTATTGTTTCAGGTTGGGTGTATTGTGTCAGGTTGGGTGTATTGTGTCGGGTTGGGTGTATTGTGTTGGGTTCGGTGTATTGTGTCAGGTTCGGTGCATTGTGTCGGGTTGGGTGTATTGTGTGGGGTTGGGTGTATTGTTTTGGGTTGGGTGCATTGCGTCAGGTTGGGTGCATTGTGACGGGTTCGGTGTATTGTGTCGGGTTGGGTGTATTGTGTCAGGTTGGGTGTATTGTGTCGGGTTGGGTGTATTGTGTCGGGTTGGATGTATTGTTTTGGGTTGGGTGTATTGTGTCAGGTTGGGTGTATTGTGTCAGTTTGGGTGTGTTGTATCGAGTGGGTGAATTGTGTCAGGTTGGATGCATTGAATCGAGTGGGTCTATAGTGTTGGGCTGGGTGTATTTTGTCGGGTTGGGTGTATTGTGTCGGATTGGGTGTATTGTGTCGGATTGGGTGTATTCGTATGGGTTGGGTGTGTTGTTTCGGTTTTAGTGTACTGTGTCGGGTTGTGTGTATGATGTCATGTTAGGCGTATCGTGTCAGTCGAGTGTATTGTGTCGGGTTGGGTGTATTGTGTCGGGTTGGGTCTAAAATATCGGGTGGGTGTATTGTGTCCGGTTGGGTGTATTGGGTCGGGTTGGGTGTATTGTGTCAGGTTTGGTGCATTGTGTCGGGTTGGGTGTGTTGTGTGGGGTTGGGTGTATTGTTTTGGATTAGGTGCATTGCGTCAGGTTCTGTGCATTGTGACGGGTTCGGTGTATTGTGTCGGGTTGGGTGTATTGTGTCGGGTTGGGTGTATTGTGTCGGGTTGGGTGTATTGTGTCAGTTTGGGTGCATTGTGTCGGGTTGGGTGTATTGTGTCGGGTTGGGTGTATTGTGTCGGGTTGGGTGTATTGTGTCGGGTTGGGTGTATCGTGTCGGGTTGGGTGTATTGTGTCAAGTTGGGTGTATTGTGTCAAGTTGGGTGTATTGTGTCAGGTTGCGTTTATTGTTTTGTGTTGCATGTATTGTGTTGGGTTGAGTGTATTTTGTTTGTTTGTGTGCATTGTGTTGGCTTTGGTGTACTGTGTCGGATTGGCTGTACTGTGTCGAGTTTGGGGTATTGTGCAGAGTTGGGAATATTGTGTTGGGTTGGGAGTATTGTGTCGGGTTCGGCGCATTTTGTCGGGTTGGGTGTATTGTGTCGGGTTGAATCTAAAATATTGGGTGGGTGTATTGTGTCGGGTTGGGTGTATTGTGTCGGGTTGAGTCTAAAATATTAGGTGGGTGTATTGTGTCGGGTTGGGTGTATTGTGTCGGGTTGAGTCTAAAATATTAGGTGGGTGTATTGTGTCGGGTTGGGTGTATTGTGTCGGGTTGAGTCTAAAATATTAGGTGGGTGTATTGTGTCGGGTTGGGAGCATTGTGTTGGGTTTGGTGCATTGTGTCGGGTTGGGTGCATTGTGACAGGTTCGGTGTATGTGTGGGGTTGGGTGTATTGTTTTGGGTTGGGTGCATTGCGTCAGGTTGGGTGCATTGTGACGGGTTCGGTGTATTGTGTCAGGTTGGGTGTATTGTGTCAGGTTGGGTGTATTGTGTCGGGTTGGGTGTATTGTGTTGGGTTCGGTGTATTGTGTCAGGTTCGGTGCATTGTGTCGGGTTGGGTGTATTGTGTGGGGTTGGGTGTATTGTTTTGGGTTGGGTGCATTGCGTCAGGTTGGGTGCATTGTGACGGGTTCGGTGTATTGTGTCGGGTTGGGTGTATTGTGTCAGGTTGGGTGTATTGTGTCGGGTTGGGTGTATTGTGTCGGGTTGGATGTATTGTTTTGGGTTGGGTGTATTGTGTCAGGTTGGGTGTATTGTGTCAGTTTGGGTGTGTTGTATCGAGTGGGTGAATTGTGTCAGGTTGGATGCATTGAATCGAGTGGGTCTATAGTGTTGGGCTGGGTGTATTTTGTCGGGTTGGGTGTATTGTGTCGGATTGCGTGTATTGTGTCGGATTGGGTGTATTCGTATGGGTTGGGTGTGTTGTTTCGGTTTTAGTGTACTGTGTCGGGTTGTGTGTATGATGTCATGTTAGGCGTATCGTGTCAGTCGAGTGTATTGTGTCGGGTTGGGTGTATTGTGTCGGGTTGGGTCTAAAATATCGGGTGGGTGTATTGTGTCCGGTTGGGTGTATTGGGTCGGGTTGGGTGTATTGTGTCAGGTTGGGTGCATTGTGTCGGGTTCAGTGTATTGTGTCAGGTTTGGTGCATTGTGTCGGGTTGGGTGTGTTGTGTGGGGTTGGGTGTATTGTTTTGGATTAGGTGCATTGCGTCAGGTTCGGTGCATTGTGACGGGTTCGGTGTATTGTGTCGGGTTGGGTGTATTGTGTCGGGTTGGGTGTATTGTGTCGGGTTGGGTGTATTGTGTCAGTTTGGGTGCATTGTGTCGGGTTGGGTGTATTGTGTCGGGTTGGGTGTATTGTGTCGGGTTGGGTGTATTGTGTCGGGTTGGGTGTATTGTGTCGTGTTGGATGTATTGCTTTGGGTTGGGTGTATTGTGTCAGGTTGGGCGTATTGTGTAAGTTTGGGTATGTTGTATCGGGTTGGGTGTATTGTGTCGGATTCGGTGTATTGTGTCAGGTTGGGTGTATTGTGTCGGATTGCGTTTATTGATTCGGATTGGGTGTATTGTGTCGGGTTGGGTGTATTGTGTCGGATTGTTGTATTGTGTGAGGTTGTTGTATTGCATCAGGCAGGGCGTATTGTGTAAGTTTGGGTGTGTTGTATCGGGTTGGGTGTATTGTATCGCGTTGCGTGTATTGTGTCAGGTTGGGTGTATTGTGGCGGATTGCGTTTATTGATTCGGGTTGGGTGTATTGTGTCGGGTTGGGTGTATTGTGTCGGATTGTTGTATTGTGTGAGGTTGTTGTATTGTGTCAGGTTGGGTGTATTGTGTCGGGTTGAGTGTATTGTGTCAGGTTGGGAGTATTGTGTCAGGTTGGGTGTATTGTGTCGGGTTGGGTATATTGTATCGGGTTGGTTGTATTGTGTCGGGTTGGGTGCATTGTGTCAGGTAGGGTGTATTGTGTCGGGTTTGGTGTTTTGTGTCGGGTTAGGTGTATTGAGATAAGTTGGGTGTATTGTGTCGGGTTGGGTGTATTGGGTCAGGTTAGGTGTATTTTGTGAGGTTGGGTGTATTGTGTTGTGTGTATTGTGTCAGGTTTGGTGTATTGTGTCAGGTTGGGTGTATTGCATTGGGTTGGGTGTATTGTGTCAGGTTGGGTGTATTGTGTCGGGTTGCATATATTGTGTCATATTGGGTATATTCTGTTAGTTTGAGTGCATTGTGTCGGGTTGGGTGCATTGTGTTGGGTTGGGTGTATCGTGTCGGGTTGGGTGTATTGTGTCAAGTTGGGTGTACTGTGTGAAGTTGGGTGTATTGTGTCAGGTTGCATGTATTGTTTTGTGTTGCATGTATTGTGTTGGGTTGAGTGTATTTTGTTGGTTTGTGAGCATTGTGTTGGCTTTGGTGTACTGTGTCGGATTGGCTGTACTGTGTCGGGTTTGGGGTATTGTGCAGAGTTGGGAATATTGTGTCGGATTGGGAGTATTGTGTCGGGTTCGGCGCATTTTGTCGGGTTGGGTGTATTGTGTTGGGTTGGGTGTATTGTGTTAGATTTGGTGTACTGTGTCGGGTTGGGTGTATTGTGTCGGATTGGGTGTATTGTGTCAGATTAGGTGTATTGGTATGGGTTGGGTGTATTGTGTCGGTTTTAGTTTGCTGTGTCGGGTTGTGTGTACGATGTCATGTTAGGCGTATCGTGTCAGTTGAGTGTATTGTGTCGGGTTGGGTGTATTGTGTCGGGTTGGGTCTAAAATATCGGGTGGGTGTATTGTGTCCGGTTGGGTGCATTGGGTCGGGTTGGGTGTACTGTGTCAGGTTTGGTGCATTGTGTCGGGTTCGGTGTATTGTGTGGGGTTGGGTGTATTGTTTTGGGTTGGGTGCATTGCGTCAGGTTTGGTGCATTGTGACGGGTTCGGTGTATTGTGTCGGGTTGGGTGTATTGTGTTGGTTTGGGTGTATTGTGTCTGGTTGGGTGTATTGTGTCAGGTTGGGTGTATTGTGTCGGGTTGGGTGCATTGTGTCGGGTTCGGTGTATTGTGTCGGTTTGGGTGTATTGTGTCTGGTTGGGTGTATTGTGTCGGGTTGGGTGTATTGTGTCTGGTTGGGTGTATTGTGTCGGGTTGGGTGTATTGTGTCGGGTTGGGTGTATTGTGTCGGGCTGGGTGTATTGTGTCGGGTTGGATGTATTGTTTTGGTTTGGGTGTATTGTGTTGGTTTGTGTGTATTGTGTCTGGTTGGGTGTATTGTGTCAGGCTGGGTGTATTGTTTTGGGTTGGGTGTATTGTGTCGGGTTGGGTGTATTGTGTCGGGTTGGATGTATTGTTTTGGGTTGGGTGTATTGTGTCAGGTTGGGTGTATTGTGTCAGTTTGGGTGTGTTGTATCGGGTGGGTGTATTGTGTCAGGTTGGATGCATTGAATCGAGTGGGTCTATAGTGTTGGGCTGGGTGTATTGTGTCGGGTTGGGTGTATTGTGTCGGGTTGGGTGTATTGTGTCGGATAGGGTGTATTGTGTCAGGCTGGGTGTATTGTGTCGGGTTGGGTGCATTGTATCGCGTTGCGTGTATTGTGTCAGGTTGGGAGTATTGTGTCAGGTTGGGTGTATTGTGTCGGGTTGGGTGTATTGTGTCGGGTTGGTTGTATTGTGTCGGGTTGGTTGCATTGTGTCAGGTTGGGTGTATTATGTGGGGTTGGGTGTATTGTGTCGGGTTAGGTGTATTGAGTTAAGTTGGGTGTATTGTGTCGAGTTGGGTGTATTGGGTCAGGTTGGGCGTATTGTGTGAGGTTGGGTGTATTGTGTTGGGTTGGGTGTATTGTGTCTGGTTGGGTGTATTGCATCGGGTTGGGTGTCTTGTGTCAGGTTGGGTGTATTGTGTTGCGTTGGGTGTATTGCGTCGGGTTGGGTGTATTGTGTCACGTTGAGTGTATTGTGTTGTGTTGGGTGTATTGCGTCGGGTTGGGTGTATTGTGTCAGGTTGGGTGTATTGTGTCAGGTTGGGTGTATTGTGTTGCGTTGGGTGTATTGCGTCGGGTTGGGTGTATTGTGTCAGGTTGGGTGTATTGTGTCAGGTTGGGTGTATTGTGTCAGGTTGGGTGTATTGCATCGGGTTGGGTGTATTGTGTCAGGTTGGGTGTATTGTGTTGGGTTGGGAGAATTGTGTTGGGTTGGGGGTATTGTGTCAGGGTGGGTGTATAGTTGTCAGTTTGGGTGTATTGTATCGGGTTGGGTGTATTGTTTCTGGTTGGGTATATTGTGTCCGTTTGGGTGTATTGTGTCGGGTTGGGTGTATTGTGTCGGGTTGGGTGTATCGTGTCGGGTTGGGTATATTGTGTCAGGTTGGGAGTATTGTGTTGGGTTGGGTGTATCGTGGTGGATTCGGTGCATTGTGTCGGGTTGGGTGTATTGTGTCAGGTTGGGTATATTGTGTCAGGAAGGGTGTATTGTGTCGGGTTGGGTGCATTGTGTCGGGTTGGGTGTATTGTGTCGGGTTGGGTAAATTGGGTTGGGTATATTGTGTCGGGTTAGGTGTATTGTGTTGTTTGGGTGTATTGGTTCGGGTTGGGTGTATTGTGTCGTGTTGGGTGTATTGTGTCGGGTCATGTGTATTGTGTCGGGTTGGGTGTATCATGGTGGGTTGGGTGCATTGTGTCGGGTTGGGTGTATTGTGTCGGGTTGGGTGTATTGTATTGGGTTGGGTGTATTGTGTCAAGTTGGGAGTATTGTGTCGAGTTGAGTGTATTTTTTCTGGTTGTGTGTATTGTGTCGGATTGTGTGCATTGTGTCGTTCTGGGTGTATTGTGGCGGGTTGGATGTATTGTGTCGGGGTGGGTGTGTTGTGTTGGGTTGGGTGTATTGTGTCGTGTGTAGGGTGTACTGCGTACTGTTGTGTGTATTGTGGCGGGTTGGGTGTATTGTGTCAGGGTGGGTGTATTGTATTGGGGTGGGTGTATTGTGTCGGGTTGGGTGTATTGTGTTGGGTTGGGAGTATTGTGTTGGGTTGGGTGTATTGTGTCAGGGTGGGTGTATAGTTGTCAGTTTGGGTGTATTGTATCGGGTTGGGTGTATTGTTTCTGGTTGGGTATATTGTGTCCGTTTGGGTGTATTGTGTTGGGTTGGGTGTATCGTGTCGGGTTGGGTGTATCGTGTCGGGTTGGGTATATTGTGTCAGGTTGGGTGTATTGTGTCGGGTTGGGAGTATTGTGTTGGGTTGGGTGTATTCTCTCGGGTTGGGTGTATCGTGGTGGGTTCGGTGCATTGTGTCGGGTTGGGTGTATTGTGTTGGTTTGGGTGTTTTGTGTCTGGTTGGGTGTATTGTGTCAGGTTGGGTGTATTGTGTCGGGTTGGGTGCATTGTGTCGGGTTCGGTGTATTGTGTCGGTTTGGGTGTATTGTGTCTGGTTGGGTGTATTGTGTCGGGTTGGGTGTATTGTGTCTGGTTGGGTGTATTGTGTCGGGTTGGGTGTATTGTGTCGGGTTGGGTGTATTGTGTCGGGCTGGGTGTATTGTGTCGGGTTGGATGTATTGTTTTGGTTTGGGTGTATTGTGTTGGTTTGTGTGTATTGTGTCTGGTTGGGTGTATTGTGTCAGGCTGGGTGTATTGTTTTGGGTTGGGTGTATTGTGTCGGGTTGGGTGTATTGTGTCGGGTTGGATGTATTGTTTTGGGTTGGGTGTATTGTGTCAGGTTGGGTGTATTGTGTCAGTTTGGGTGTGTTGTATCGGGTGGGTGTATTGTGTCAGGTTGGATGCATTGAATCGAGTGGGTCTATAGTGTTGGGCTGGGTGTATTGTGTCGGGTTGGGTGTATTGTGTCGGGTTGGGTGTATTGTGTCGGATAGGGTGTATTGTGTCAGGCTGGGTGTATTGTGTCGGGTTGGGTGCATTGTATCGCGTTGCGTGTATTGTGTCAGGTTGGGAGTATTGTGTCAGGTTGGGTGTATTGTGTCGGGTTGGGTGTATTGTGTCGGGTTGGTTGTATTGTGTCGGGTTGGTTGCATTGTGTCAGGTTGGGTGTATTATGTGGGGTTGGGTGTATTGTGTCGGGTTAGGTGTATTGAGTTAAGTTGGGTGTATTGTGTCGAGTTGGGTGTATTGGGTCAGGTTGGGCGTATTGTGTGAGGTTGGGTGTATTGTGTTGGGTTGGGTGTATTGTGTCTGGTTGGGTGTATTGCATCGGGTTGGGTGTCTTGTGTCAGGTTGGGTGTATTGTGTTGCGTTGGGTGTATTGCGTCGGGTTGGGTGTATTGTGTCACGTTGAGTGTATTGTGTTGTGTTGGGTGTATTGCGTCGGGTTGGATGTATTGTGTCAGGTTGGGTGTATTGTGTCAGGTTGGGTGTATTGTGTTGCGTTGGGTGTATTGCGTCGGGTTGGGTGTATTGTGTCAGGTTGGGTGTATTGTGTCAGGTTGGGTGTATTGTGTCACGTTGAGTGTATTGTGTTGTGTTGGGTGTATTGCGTCGGGTTGGGTGTATTGTGTCAGGTTGGGTGTATTGTGTCAGGTTGGGTGTATTGTGTCAGGTTGGGTGTATTGCATCGGGTTGGGTGTATTGTGTCAGGTTGGGTGTATTGTGTTGGGTTGGGAGAATTGTGTTGGGTTGGGGGTATTGTGTCAGGGTGGGTGTATAGTTGTCAGTTTGGGTGTATTGTATCGGGTTGGGTGTATTGTTTCTGGTTGGGTATATTGTGTCCGTTTGGGTGTATTGTGTCGGGTTGGGTGTATTGTGTCGGGTTGGGTGTATCGTGTCGGGTTGGGTATATTGTGTCAGGTTGGGAGTATTGTGTTGGGTTGGGTGTATCGTGGTGGATTCGGTGCATTGTGTCGGGTTGGGTGTATTGTGTCAGGTTGGGTATATTGTGTCAGGAAGGGTGTATTGTGTCGGGTTGGGTGCATTGTGTCGGGTTGGGTGTATTGTGTCGGGTTGGGTAAATTGGGTTGGGTATATTGTGTCGGGTTAGGTGTATTGTGTTGTTTGGGTGTATTGGTTCGGGTTGGGTGTATTGTGTCGTGTTGGGTGTATTGTGTCGGGTCATGTGTATTGTGTCGAGTTGGGTGTATCATGGTGGGTTGGGTGCATTGTGTCGGGTTGGGTGTATTGTGTCGGGTTGGGTGTATTGTATTGGGTTGGGTGTATTGTGTCAAGTTGGGAGTATTGTGTCGAGTTGAGTGTATTTTTTCTGGTTGTGTGTATTGTGTCGGATTGCGTGCATTGTGTCGTTCTGGGTGTATTGTGGCGGGTTGGATGTATTGTGTCGGGGTGGGTGTGTTGTGTTGGGTTGGGTGTATTGTGTCGTGTGTAGGGTGTACTGCGTACTGTTGTGTGTATTGTGGCGGGTTGGGTGTATTGTGTCAGGGTGGGTGTATTGTATTGGGGTGGGTGTATTGTGTCGGGTTGGGTGTATTGTGTTGGGTTGGGAGTATTGTGTTGGGTTGGGTGTATTGTGTCAGGGTGGGTGTATAGTTGTCAGTTTGGGTGTATTGTATCGGGTTGGGTGTATTGTTTCTGGTTGGGTATATTGTGTCCGTTTGGGTGTATTGTGTCGGGTTGGGTGTATCGTGTCGGGTTGGGTGTATCGTGTCGGGTTGGGTATATTGTGTCAGGTTGGGTGTATTGTGTCGGGTTGGGAGTATTGTGTTGGGTTGGGTGTATTCTCTCGGGTTGGGTGTATCGTGGTGGGTTCGGTGCATTGTGTCGGGTTGGGTGTATTGTGTCAGGTTGGGTGTATTGTGTCGGGTTGGGAGTATTGTGTTGGGTTGGGTGTATTCTGTCGGGTTGGGGCTATCGTGGTGGGTTCGGTGCATTGTGTCGGGTTGGGTATATTGTGTCGGGAAGGGTGTAATGTGTCGGGTTGGGTGCACTGTGTCGGGTTGGGTGTACTGTATTGGGTTGGGTGTATTGTGTCAACTTGGGAGTATTGTGTCGAGTTGAGTGTATTTTGTCAGGTTGTGTGTATTGTGTCGGATTGCATGTATTGTGTCGTTCTGGGTGTATTGTGGCGGGTTGGGAGTATTGTGTCGGGTTGGGTGTATTGTGTAGGTTTGGGTGTATTGTGTCGGGTTGGTTGTATTGTGTTGGGAGTATTGTGTTGGGTTGGGTGTATTGTGTCAGGGTGGGTGTATAGTTGTCAGTTTGGGTGTATTGTATCGGGTTGGGTATATTGTATCCGTTTGGGTGTATTGTGTCGGGTTAGGTGTATTGTGTAGGTTTGGGTGTATTGTGTCGGGTGAGTTGTATTGTGTTGGGAGTATTGTGTTGGGTTGGGTATATTGTGTCCGTTTGGGTGTATTGTGTCGGGTTGGGTGTATTGTGTCGAGTTGGGTGTATTTTGTCACGTTGTGTGTATTGTGCCGGATTGCGTGTATTGTGTCGTTCTGGGTGTATTGTGGCGGATTGGATGTATTGTGTCGGGTTGGGTGTGTTGTGTAGGTTTGGGTGTATTTTGTCAGGTTGGGTGTATTGTGTCGGTTTGAGTGTATTGTGTCGGGTTGGATGTATTGTGTAGGTTTGGGTGTATTGTGTCGGGTTGGGTGTATTGTTTCAGTTTGGGTGTATTGTGCCAGGTTGGGTGTATTGTGTCAGGGTGGGTGTGTTGTGTTGGGTTGGGTGTATTGTGTCGTGTTGGGTGTATTGCATCCGGTTGTGTGTATTGTGGTGGGTTGGGTGTATTGTGTAAGGGTGGGTGTATCGTATTGGGTTGGGTGTATTGTGTCGGGTTGGGAGTATTGTGTTGGGTTGGGTGTATTCTCTCGGGTTGGGTGTATCGTGGTGGGTTCGGTGCATTGTGTCGGGTTGGGTGTATTGTGTCAGGTTGGGTGTATTGTGTCGGGTTGGGAGTATTGTGTTGGGTTGGGTGTATTCTGTCGGGTTGGGGCTATCGTGGTGGGTTCGGTGCATTGTGTCGGGTTGGGTATATTGTGTCGGGAAGGGTGTAATGTGTCGGGTTGGGTGCACTGTGTCGGGTTGGGTGTACTGTATTGGGTTGGGTGTATTGTGTCAACTTGGGAGTATTGTGTCGAGTTGAGTGTATTTTGTCAGGTTGTGTGTATTGTGTCGGATTGCATGTATTGTGTCGTTCTGGGTGTATTGTGGCGGGTTGGGAGTATTGTGTCGGGTTGGGTGTATTGTGTAGGTTTGGGTGTATTGTGTCGGGTTGGTTGTATTGTGTTGGGAGTATTGTGTTGGGTTGGGTGTATTGTGTCAGGGTGGGTGTATAGTTGTCAGTTTGGGTGTATTGTATCGGGTTGGGTATATTGTGTCCGTTTGGGTGTATTGTGTCGGGTTAGGTGTATTGTGTAGGTTTGGGTGTATTGTGTCGGGTTAGTTGTATTGTGTTGGGAGTATTGTGTTGGGTTGGGTATATTGTGTCCGTTTGGGTGTATTGTGTCGGGTTGGGTGTATTGTGTCGGGTTGGGTGTATTTTGTCACGTTGTGTGTATTGTGCCGGATTGCGTGTATTGTGTCGTTCTGGGTGTATTGTGGCGGATTGGATGTATTGTGTCGGGTTGGGTGTGTTGTGTAGGTTTGGGTGTATTTTGTCAGGTTGGGTGTATTGTGTCGGTTTGAGTGTATTGTGGCGGGTTGGATGTATTGTGTAGGTTTGGGTGTATTGTGTCGGGTTGGGTGTATTGTTTCAGTTTGGGTGTATTGTGCCAGGTTGGGTGTATTGTGTCAGGGTGGGTGTGTTGTGTTGGGTTGGGTGTATTGTGTCGTGTTGGGTGTATTGCATCCGGTTGTGTGTATTGTGGTGGGTTGGGTGTATTGTGTAAGGGTGGGTGTATCGTATTGGGTTGGGTGTATTGTGTCGGGTTGGGTGTATTGTGTTGGGTTGGGAATATTGTGTTGGGTTGGGTGTATTGTGTCAGGTTGGGTGTATAGTTGTCAGTTTTGGGTGTATTGTATCGGGTTGGGTGTATTGTTTCTGGTTGGGTATATTGTGTCGGGTTGGGTGTATTGTTTCTGGTTGGGTGCATTGTGTCGGGTTGGGTGCATTGTGTCCGTTTGGGTGCATTGTGTCGGGTCGTGTGTGTTGTGTCGGGTCGTGTGTATTGTGCCGGGTTAGGTGTATCGTGGTGGGTTCGGTGTATTGTGCCGGGTTGCGTGTATTGTGTCGTGCTGGGTGTATTGTGTCGTGCTGGGTGTATTGTGTCGGGTTAGGTGTATTGTGTCGGGTTGGGTGTATTTTTACGGGTTGGGTGTATTGTGTCGGGTTTGGTGCATTGCATCCGTTTGGGTGTATTGTGTCAATTTGGTGTATTGTGTCGGGTTGGGTGTATTGTGTCGGGTTGTTTGTATTGTGTCGGCTTGGGTGTATTGTGCCAGGGTGGGTGTATTGTGCCAAGTTTGGGTGTATTGTGTCGGGTTGGGTGTATCGTGGTGGGTTCGGTGCATTGTGTCAGGTTGGGTGTATTGTGTCAGAGTGGGTGTGTTGTGTTGGGTTGGGTGTATTGTGTCATGTTGGGTGTATTGCATCCGGTTGTGTGTATTGTGGTGGGTTGGGTGTATTGTGTAAGGGTGGGTGTATCGTATCGGGTTGGGTGTATTGTGTCGGGTTGGGTGTATTGTGTTGGGTTGGGAGTATTGTGATGGGTTGGGTGTATTGTGTCAGGGTGGGTGTATAGTTGTCAGTTTGGGTGTATTGTATCGGGTTGGGTGTATTGTGTCGTGTTGGGTGTATTGTTTCTGGTTGGGTATATTGTGTCTGTTTGGGTGTATTGTACCGGGTTGGGTGTATTGTGTCAGGTTGGGTGTATAGTTGTCAGTTTGGGTGTATTGTATCGGGTTGGGTGTATTGTGTCAGGTTGGGTGTATAGTTGTCAGTTTGGGTGTATTGTATCGGGTTGGGTGTATTGTGTCGGGTTGGGTGTATTGTGTCGGGTTGGGTGCATTGTGTCCGTTTGGGTGCATTGTGTCGGGTTGTGTGTGTTGTGTCGGGTCGTGTGTATTGTGCCGGGTTAGGTGTATCGTGGTGGGTTCGGTGTATTGTGCCGGGTTGCGTGTATTGTTTCGTGCTGGGTGTATTGTGTCGTGCTGGGTGTATTGTGTCGGGTTAGGTGTATTGTGTCGGGTTGGGTGTATTTTTACGGGTTGGGTGTATTGTGTCGGGTTTGGTGCATTGCATCCATTTGGGTGTATTGTGTTAAGTTGGGTGTATTGTGTCGTGTTGGGTGTATTGTGTCGGGATGGGTGTATTGTGTCGGGTTGTGTGTGTTGTGTCGGGTCGTGTGTATTGTGCCGGGTTAGGTGTATCGTGGTGGGTTCGGTGTATTGTGCCGGGTTGCGTGTATTGTGTCGTGCTGGGTGTATTGTGTCGTGCTGGGTGTATTGTGTCGGGTTGTGTGTATTGTGGCGGGTTGGGTGTATTGTGTAAGGGTGGGTGTATTGTATCGGGTTGGGTGTATTGTGTCGGGTTGGGTGTATTGTGTTGGGTTGGGAGAATTGTGTTGGGTTGGGGGTATTGTGTCAGGGTGGGTGTATAGTTGTCAGTTTGGGTGTATTGTATCGGGTTGGGTGTATTGTTTCTGGTTGGGTATATTGTGTCCGTTTGGGTGTATTGTGTCGGGTTGGGTGTATTGTGTCGGGTTGGGTGTATCGTGTCGGGTTGGGTATATTGTGTCAGGTTGGGAGTATTGTGTTGGGTTGGGTGTATCGTGGTGGATTCGGTGCATTGTGTCGGGTTGGGTGTATTGTGTCAGGTTGGGTATATTGTGTCGGGAAGGGTGTATTGTGTCGGGTTGGGTGCATTGTGTCGGGTTGGGTGTATTGTGTCGGGTTGGGTAAATTGGGTTGGGTATATTGTGTCGGGTTAGGTGTATTGTGTTGTTTGGGTGTATTGGTTCGGGTTGGGTGTATTGTGTCGTGTTGGGTGTATTGTGTCGGGTCATGTGTATTGTGTCGGGTTGGGTGTATCATGGTGGGTTGGGTGCATTGTGTCGGGTTGGGTGTATTGTGTCGGGTTGGGTGTATTGTATTGGGTTGGGTGTATTGTGTCAAGTTGGGAGTATTGTGTCGAGTTGAGTGTATTTTTTCTGGTTGTGTGTATTGTGTCGGATTGCGTGCATTGTGTCGTTCTGGGTGTATTGTGGCGGGTTGGATGTATTGTGTCGGGGTGGGTGTGTTGTGTTGGGTTGGGTGTATTGTGTCGTGTGTAGGGTGTACTGCGTACTGTTGTGTGTATTGTGGCGGGTTGGGTGTATTGTGTCAGGGTGGGTGTATTGTATTGGGGTGGGTGTATTGTGTCGGGTTGGGTGTATTGTGTTGGGTTGGGAGTATTGTGTTGGGTTGGGTGTATTGTGTCAGGGTGGGTGTATAGTTGTCAGTTTGGGTGTATTGTATCGGGTTGGGTGTATTGTTTCTGGTTGGGTATATTGTGTCCGTTTGGGTGTATTGTGTCGGGTTGGGTGTATCGTGTCGGGTTGGGTGTATCGTGTCGGGTTGGGTGTATTCTCTCGGGTTGGGTGTATCGTGGTGGGTTCGGTGCATTGTGTCGGGTTGGGTGTATTGTGTCAGGTTGGGTGTATTGTGTCAGGTTGGGTGTATTGTGTCGGGTTGGGAGTATTGTGTTGGGTTGGGTGTATTCTGTCGGGTTGGGGCTATCGTGGTGGGTTCGGTGCATTGTGTCGGGTTGGGTATATTGTGTCGGGAAGGGTGTAATGTGTCGGGTTGGGTGCACTGTGTCGGGTTGGGTGTACTGTATTGGGTTGGGTGTATTGTGTCAACTTGGGAGTATTGTGTCGAGTTGAGTGTATTTTGTCAGGTTGTGTGTATTGTGTCGGATTGCATGTATTGTGTCGTTCTGGGTGTATTGTGGCGGGTTGGGAGTATTGTGTCGGGTTGGGTGTATTGTGTAGGTTTGGGTGTATTGTGTCGGGTTGGTTGTATTGTGTTGGGAGTATTGTGTTGGGTTGGGTGTATTGTGTCAGGGTGGGTGTATAGTTGTCAGTTTGGGTGTATTGTATCGGGTTGGGTATATTGTGTCCGTTTGGGTGTATTGTGTCGGGTTAGGTGTATTGTGTAGGTTTGGGTGTATTGTGTCGGGTTAGTTGTATTGTGTTGGGAGTATTGTGTTGGGTTGGGTATATTGTGTCCGTTTGGGTGTATTGTGTCGGGTTGGGTGTATTGTGTCGGGTTGGGTATATTGTGTCAGGTTGTGTGTATTGTGTTGGGTTGGGAGTATTGTGTCGGGTTGGGTGTATTTTGTCACGTTGTGTGTATTGTGCCGGATTGCGTGTATTGTGTCGTTCTGGGTGTATTGTGGCGGATTGGATGTATTGTGTCGGGTTGGGTGTGTTGTGTAGGTTTGGGTGTATTTTGTCAGGTTGGGTGTATTGTGTCGGTTTGAGTGTATTGTGTCGGGTTGGATGTATTGTGTAGGTTTGGGTGTATTGTGTCGGGTTGGGTGTATTGTTTCAGTTTGGGTGTATTGTGCCAGGTTGGGTGTATTGTGTCAGGGTGGGTGTGTTGTGTTGGGTTGGGTGTATTGTGTCGTGTTGGGTGTATTGCATCCGGTTGTGTGTATTGTGGTGGGTTGGGTGTATTGTGTAAGGGTGGGTGTATCGTATCGGGTTGGGTGTATTGTGTCGGGTTGGGTGTATTGTGTTGGTTTGGGTGTATTGTACCGGGTTGGGTGTATTGTGTCAGGGTGGGTGTATAGTTGTCAGTTTTGGGTGTATTGTATCGGGTTGGGTGTATTGTTTCTGGTTGGGTATATTGTGTCCATTTGGGTGTATTGTGTCGGGTTGGGTGTATTGTATCGGGTTGGGTATATTGTGTCCGTTTGGGTGTATTGTGTTGGGTTGGGTGTATTGTGTCGTGTTGGGTGTATTGTGTCCGTTTGGGTGTATTGTGTCGGGTTGGGTGTATTGTGTCGGGTTGGGTGTATTGTTTCTGGTTGGGTGTATTGTGTCGGGTTGGGTGTATTGTGTCGGGTTGGGTGTATTGTGTCGGGTTGGGTGCATTGTGTCCGTTTGGGTGCATTGTGTCGGGTTGTGTGTGTTGTGTCGGGTCGTGTGTATTGTGCCGGGTTAGGTGTATCGTGGTGGGTTCGGTGTATTGTGCCGGGTTGCGTGTATTGTGTCGTGCTGGGTGTATTGTGTCGTGCTGGGTGTATTGTGTCGGGTTAGGTGTATTGTGTCGGGTTGGGTGTATTTTTACGGGTTGGGTGTATTGTGTCGGGTTTGGTGCATTGCATCCGTTTGGGTGTATTGTGTTAAGTTGGGTGTATTGTGTCGTGTTGGGTGTATTGTGTCGGGATGGGTGTATTGTGTCGGGTTGTTTGTATTGTGTCGGCCTGGGTGTATTGTGGCAGGGTGGGTGTATTGTGCCAGGTTTGGTGTATTGTGTCGGGTTGGGAGTATTGTGTCGGGTTGTTTGTATTGTGTCGGCCTGGGTGTATTGTGGCAGGGTGGGTGTATTGTGTCAGGTTTGGTGTATTGTGTCGGGTTGGGAGTATTGTCTTGGGTTGGGTGTATTGTGTCGGGTTGGGTGTATCATGGTGGGTTCGGTGCATTGTGTCGGGTTGGGTGTATTGTGTCAGGTTGGGTATATTGTGTCGGGTTGGGTGTATTGTTTCTGGTTGGGTATATTGTGTCCGTTTGGGTGTATTGTGTCGGGTTGGGTGTATCGTGTCGGGTTGGGTGTATTGTGTCAGGTTGGGTGCATTGTGTCGGGTTAGGTGTATTGTGTCGGGTTAGGTGTATTGTGTCGGGTTGGGTATATTGGGTTGGGTATATTGTGTCGGGTTGGGTGTATTGCGTTGTTTGGGTGTATTGGTTCGAGTTGGGTGTATTGTGTCGTGTTGGGTGTATTGTGTCGGGTCATGTGTATTGTGTCGGGTTGGGTGTATCATGGTGGGTTGGGTATATAGTGTCGGGTTGGGTATATTGGGTTGGGTATATTGTGTCGGGTTGGGTGTACCGTGGTGGGTTGGGTATATAGTGTCGGGTTGGGTGTATTGTGTCAGGTTGGGTGTATTGTGTTGCGTTGGGTATATTGGGTTGGGTATACTGTGTCGGGTTCGGTGTATTGTGTTGGTTTGGGTATATTGTGTCGGGTTGGGTGTATTGTGTCGGGTTGGGTGTATTGTGTCGGGTTGGGTGTATTGTGTCGGGTTGGGTGTATTGTGTCGGGTTGGGTGTATTGTGTCGGGTTGGGTGTATTGTGTCGGGTTGGGTGTATTGTGTCGGGTTGGGTGTATTGTGTCGGGTTGGGTGTATTGTGTCAACTTGGGAGTATTGTGTCGAGTTGAGTGTATTGTGTCAGGTTGTGTGTATTGTGTCGGGTTGGGTGTATTGTGTCAGTTTGGGTGTATTATGCCAGGTTGGGTGTATTGTGTCGGGGTGGGTGTGTTCTGTTGGGTTGGGTGTATTGCGTCCGTTGTGTGTAATGTGTCAGGTTGGGTGTATCGTGGTGGGTTCGGTGTATTGTATCGGGTTGGGTGTATTGTGTCGGATTGCGTGTATTGTGTCGGGTTGGGTGTATTGTATCGGATTGGGTGTATTTTTTCTGGTTGGGTGTATTGTGTCGGGTTGGGTGTATCGTGGTGGGTTGGATGTATTGTGTCGGGTGGGTGTATTGTGTCAGTTAGGGTGTATTGTGCCAGGTTGGGTGTATTGTGTCAGGGTGGGTGTGTTGTGTTGGGTTGGGTGTATTGTGTCGTGTGTAGGGTGTATTGCGTCCAGTTGTGTGTATTGTGGCGGGTTGGGTGTATTGTGCCAGGTTGGGTGTATTGTGCCAGGTTGGGTGTATTGTGCCAGGTTGGGTGTATTGTGCCGGGTTGGGTGTATTGTGTACGTTTGGGTGCATTGTGTCCGTTTGGGTGCATTGTGTCGGGTCGTGTGTATTGTGGTGGGTTGGGTTTAAACTTAGGATTATTGTGTCGAGTTGAGTGTATTTTGTCAGGTTCTGTGTATTGTGTCGATTGCGTGTATTGTGTCGTGCTGGGTGTATTGTGTAGGTTTGGGTGTATTGTGTAGGGTTGGATGTATTGTGTCGGGTTGGGTGTATTGTATCGGGTTGGGTGTTTTGTGTCAATTTGGGAGTTTTGAGTCGAGTTAAGTGTATTTTGTCAAGTTGTGTGTATTGTGTCAGTTTGGGTGTATTGTGCCAGGTTGGGTGTATCGTGGTGGGTTCGGTGTATTGTATCGGGTTGGATGTATTGTGTCGGATTGCGTGTATTGTGTCGGGTTGGGTGTATTGTGTCGGGTTGGGTGTATCGTGGTGGGTTGGGTACATTGTGTCGGGTTGGGTGTATTGTGTCAGGTTGGGTATATTCGGTTAGGTATATTGTGTCGGGTTCGGTGTATTGTGTTGGTTTGGGTGTATTGTGTCGGGTTGGGTGTATTGTGTCGTGTTGGGTGTATTGTGTCGGGTTGTGTGCATTGTGTCCGTTTGGGTGCATTGTGTCATGTGGTGTGTATTGTGTCGGGTTGGGTGTATCGTGGTGGGTTCGGTGTATTGTGCCAGGTTGGGTGTATTGTGTCGGCTTGGGAGTATTGTGTCTAGTTGAGTGTATTTTGTCATGTGTGTATTGTGTCGGATTTCGTGTATTGTGTCATGCCTGGTGTATTGCGTGGGGTTGGCTGTATTGTGTCGTGTTGGGTCTATTGTGTCGTGTTGGGTGTATTGTGTCGGGTTGGGTGCATTGTGTCCGTTTAGTTCCATTGTGTCGGGTCGTGTGTATTGTGTCGGGTCGTGTGTATTGTGTCGGGTTGGGTGTATCGTGGTGGGTTCGGTGTATTGTACCGGGTTGGGTGTATTGTGTCGGGTTGGGTGTATTGTATTGGGTTGGGTGTATTGTGTCAACTGGGGAGTATTGTATCGAGTTGAGTGTATATTGTCAGGTTCTGTGTATTGCGTGTATTGTGTCGTGCTGGGTGTATTGTGTCATGCTGGGTGTATTGTGTCGGGTTAGGTGTATTGTGTAGGTTTGGGTGTATTGTGTCGGGTTGGGTGTATTGTGTCGGGTTTGGTGCATTGCATCCGTTTGGGTGTATTGTGTCAAGTTGGGTGTATTGTGCCGTATTTGGTGTATCTTGGTGGGTTGGGTATATTGTGTCGGGTTGGGTGTATTGTGTCAGGTTGGGTGTATTGTGTCGGGTTGGGTGTATCGTGTCGGGTTGGGTATATTGTGTCGGGTTGGGTGTGTTGTGTCGGGTTCGGTGCATTGTGTCGGGTTGGGTGTACCGTGGTCGGTTAGGTGTATTGTGGCAGGTTGGGTGTATTGTGTTGGGTTGGGTGTACTGTGTCGAGTTGGGTGTACCGTGGTGGGTTAGGTGTATTGTGTCGGGTTCGGTGTATTGTGTCAGGTTGGGTGTACTGTGTCGGGTTGGGTGTACCGTGGTGGGTTAGGTGTATTGTGTCGGGTTCGGTGTATTGTGTCGGGTTGTGTATATTGTGTCGGGTTCGGTGTATTGTGTTGGGTTGGGTGTATTGTGTCAGGTTGGGTGTATTGTGTCGGGTTGGGTATATTGGGTTGGGTATATTGTGTCAGGTTGGCTGTATTGTGTCGGGTTGGGTGTGTTGTGTCGGGTTCGGTGCATTGTGTCGGGTTGGGTGTATCATGGTGGGTTGGGTGTATTGTGTCGGGTTGGGTGTATTGTGTCGGGTTGGGTGTATTGTATTGGGTTGGGTGTATTGTGTCAAGTTGGGAGTATTGTGTCGAGTTGAGTGTATTTTTCCTGGTTGTGAGTATTGTGTCGGATTGCGTGTATTGTGTCATTCTGGGTGTATTGTGGCGGGTTGGATGTATTGTGTCGGGTGGGTGTATTGTGTCATGCCTGGTGTATTGCGTGGGGTTGGCTGTATTGTGTCGTGTTGGGTGTATTGTGTCGTGTTGGGTGTATTGTGTCGGGTTGGGTGCATTGTGTCCGTTTAGTTCCATTGTGTCGGGTCGTGTGTATTGTGTCGGGTCGTGTGTATTGTGTCGGGTTGGGTGTATCGTGGTGGGTTCGGTGTATTGTACCGGGTTGGGTGTATTGTGTCGGGTTGGGTGTATTGTATTGGGTTGGGTGTATTGTGTCAACTGGGGAGTATTGTATCGAGTTGAGTGTATATTGTCAGGTTCTGTGTATTGCGTGTATTGTGTCGTGCTGGGTGTATTGTGTCATGCTGGGTGTATTGTGTCGGGTTAGGTGTATTGTGTAGGTTTGGGTGTATTGTGTCGGGTTGGGTGTATTGTGTCGGGTTTGGTGCATTGCATCCGTTTGGGTGTATTGTGTCAAGTTGGGTGTATTGTGCCGTATTTGGTGTATCTTGGTGGGTTGGGTATATTGTGTCGGGTTGGGTGTATTGTGTCAGGTTGGGTGTATTGTGTCGGGTTGGGTGTATCGTGTCGGGTTGGGTATATTGTGTCGGGTTGGGTGTGTTGTGTCGGGTTCGGTGCATTGTGTCGGGTTGGGTGTACCGTGGTCGGTTAGGTGTATTGTGGCAGGTTGGGTGTATTGTGTTGGGTTGGGTGTACTGTGTCGAGTTGGGTGTACCGTGGTGGGTTAGGTGTATTGTGTCGGGTTCGGTGTATTGTGTCAGGTTGGGTGTACTGTGTCGGGTTGGGTGTACCGTGGTGGGTTAGGTGTATTGTGTCGGGTTCGGTGTATTGTGTCGGGTTGTGTATATTGTGTCGGGTTCGGTGTATTGTGTTGGGTTGGGTGTATTGTGTCAGGTTGGGTGTATTGTGTCGGGTTGGGTATATTGTGTCAGGTTGGCTGTATTGTGTCGGGTTGGGTGTGTTGTGTCGGGTTCGGTGCATTGTGTCGGGTTGGGCGTATCATGGTGGGTTGGGTGTATTGTGTCGGGTTGGGTGTATTGTGTCGGGTTGGGTGTATTGTATTGGGTTGGGTGTATTGTGTCAAGTTGGGAGTATTGTGTCGAGTTGAGTGTATTTTTCCTGGTTGTGAGTATTGTGTCGGATTGCGTGTATTGTGTCATTCTGGGTGTATTGTGGCGGGTTGGATGTATTGTGTCGGGTGGGTGTATTGTGTCAGTTAGGGTGTATTGTGCCAGGTTGGGTGTATTGTGTCAGGGTGGGTGTGTTGTGTTGCGTTGGGTGTATTGTGTCGTGTGTAGGGTGTATTGCGTCCAGTTGTCTGTATTGTGGCGGGTTGGGTGTACTGTGTCAGGGTGGGTGTTTTGTATTGGGGTGGGTGTATTGTGTCGGGTTGGGTGTATTGTGTTGGGTTGGGAGTATTGTGTTGGGTTGGGTGTATTGTGTCAGGGTGAGTGTATAGTTGTCAGTTTGAGTGTATTGTATCGGGTTGGGTGTATCGTTTCTGGTTGGGTATATTGTGTCCGTTTTCGTGTATTGTGTCGGGTTGGGTGTATTGTGTCGGGTTGGGTGTATCGTGTCGGGTTGGGTATATTGTGTCAGGTTGGGTGTATTGTGTTGGGTTGGGAGTATTGTGTTGGTTTGGGTGTATTCTGTCGGGTTGGGTGTACCGTGGTGGGTTCGGTGCATTGTGTCAGGTTGGGTGTATTGTGTCAGGTTGGGTGTATTGTGTCGGGTTGGGTGTATTGTGTCGGGTTGGTTGTATAGTGTTGGGAGTATTGTGTTAGGTTGGGTGTATTGTGTCAGGGTGGGTGTATAGTTGTCAGTTTGGGTGTATTGTATCGGGTTGGGTATATTGTGTCCGTTTGGGTGTATTGTGTCGGGTTGTGTGCATTGTGTCCGTTTGGGTGCATTGTGTCATGTGGTGTGTATTGTGTCGGGTTGGGTGTATCGTGGTGGGTTCGGTGTATTGTGCCAGGTTGGGTGTATTGTGTCGGCTTGGGAGTATTGTGTCTAGTTGAGTGTATTTTGTCATGTGTGTATTGTGTCGGATTTCGTGTATTGTGTCAATCCTGGTGTATTGCGTGGGGTTGGCTGTATTGTGTCGTGTTGGGTGTATTGTGTCGTGTTGGGTGTATTGTGTCGGGTTGGGTGCATTGTGTCCGTTTAGTTCCATTGTGTCGGGTCGTGTGTATTGTGTCGGGTCGTGTGTATTGTGTCGGGTTGGGTGTATCGTGGTGGGTTCGGTGTATTGTACCGGGTTGGGTGTATTGTGTCGGGTTGGGTGTATTGTATTGGGTTGGGTGTATTGTGTCAACTGGGGAGTATTGTATCGAGTTGAGTGTATATTGTCAGGTTCTGTGTATTGCGTGTATTGTGTCGTGCTGGGTGTATTGTGTCATGCTGGGTGTATTGTGTCGGGTTAGGTGTATTGTGTAGGTTTGGGTGTATTGTGTTGGGTTGGGTGTATTGTGTCGGGTTTGGTGCATTGCATCCGTTTGGGTGTATTGTGTCAAGTTGGGTGTATTGTGCCGTATTTGGTGTATCTTGGTGGGTTGGGTATATTGTGTCGGGTTGGGTGTATTGTGTCAGGTTGGGTGTATTGTGTCGGGTTGGGTGTATCGTGTCGGGTTGGGTATATTGTGTCGGGTTGGGTGTGTTGTGTCGGGTTCGGTGCATTGTGTCGGGTTGGGTGTACCGTGGTCGGTTAGGTGTATTGTGGCAGGTTGGGTGTATTGTGTTGGGTTGGGTGTACTGTGTCGAGTTGGGTGTACCGTGGTGGGTTAGGTGTATTGTGTCGGGTTCGGTGTATTGTGTCAGGTTGGGTGTACTGTGTCGGGTTGGGTGTACCGTGGTGGGTTAGGTGTATTGTGTCGGGTTCGGTGTATTGTGTCGGGTTGTGTATATTGTGTCGGGTTCGGTGTATTGTGTTGGGTTGGGTGTATTGTGTCAGGTTGGGTGTATTGTGTCGGGTTGGGTATATTGGGTTGGGTATATTGTGTCAGGTTGGCTGTATTGTGTCGGGTTGGGTGTGTTGTGTCGGGTTCGGTGCATTGTGTCGGGTTGGGTGTATCATGGTGGGTTGGGTGTATTGTGTCGGGTTGGGTGTATTGTGTCGGGTTGGGTGTATTGTATTGGGTTGGGTGTATTGTGTCAAGTTGGGAGTATTGTGTCGAGTTGAGTGTATTTTTCCTGGTTGTGAGTATTGTGTCGGATTGCGTGTATTGTGTCATTCTGGGTGTATTGTGGCGGGTTGGATGTATTGTGTCGGGTGGGTGTATTGTGTCAGTTAGGGTGTATTGTGCCAGGTTGGGTGTATTGTGTCAGGGTGGGTGTGTTGTGTTGCGTTGGGTGTATTGTGTCGTGTGTAGGGTGTATTGCGTCCAGTTGTCTGTATTGTGGCGGGTTGGGTGTACTGTGTCAGGGTGGGTGTTTTGTATTGGGGTGGGTGTATTGTGTCGGGTTGGGTGTATTGTGTTGGGTTGGGAGTATTGTGTTGGGTTGGGTGTATTGTGTCAGGGTGAGTGTATAGTTGTCAGTTTGAGTGTATTGTATCGGGTTGGGTGTATCGTTTCTGGTTGGGTATATTGTGTCCGTTTTCGTGTATTGTGTCGGGTTGGGTGTATTGTGTCGGGTTGGGTGTATCGTGTCGGGTTGGGTATATTGTGTCAGGTTGGGTGTATTGTGTTGGGTTGGGAGTATTGTGTTGGTTTGGGTGTATTCTGTCGGGTTGGGTGTATCGTGGTGGGTTCGGTGCATTGTGTCAGGTTGGGTGTATTGTGTCAGGTTGGGTGTATTGTGTCGGGTTGGGTGTATTGTGTCGGGTTGGTTGTATAGTGTTGGGAGTATTGTGTTAGGTTGGGTGTATTGTGTCAGGGTGGGTGTATAGTTGTCAGTTTGGGTGTATTGTATCGGGTTGGGTATATTGTGTCCGTTTGGGTGTATTGTGTCGGGTTGTGTGCATTGTGTCCGTTTGGGTGCATTGTGTCATGTGGTGTGTATTGTGTCGGGTTGGGTGTATCGTGGTGGGTTCGGTGTATTGTGCCAGGTTGGGTGTATTGTGTCGGCTTGGGAGTATTGTGTCTAGTTGAGTGTATTTTGTCATGTGTGTATTGTGTCGGATTTCGTGTATTGTGTCATGCCTGGTGTATTGCGTGGGGTTGGCTGTATTGTGTCGTGTTGGGTGTATTGTGTCGTGTTGGGTGTATTGTGTCGGGTTGGGTGCATTGTGTCCGTTTAGTTCCATTGTGTCGGGTCGTGTGTATTGTGTCGGGTCGTGTGTATTGTGTCGGGTTGGGTGTATCGTGGTGGGTTCGGTGTATTGTACCGGGTTGGGTGTATTGTGTCGGGTTGGGTGTATTGTATTGGGTTGGGTGTATTGTGTCAACTGGGGAGTATTGTATCGAGTTGAGTGTATATTGTCAGGTTCTGTGTATTGCGTGTATTGTGTCGTGCTGGGTGTATTGTGTCATGCTGGGTGTATTGTGTCGGGTTAGGTGTATTGTGTAGGTTTGGGTGTATTGTGTCGGGTTGGGTGTATTGTGTCGGGTTTGGTGCATTGCATCCGTTTGGGTGTATTGTGTCAAGTTGGGTGTATTGTGCCGTATTTGGTGTATCTTGGTGGGTTGGGTATATTGTGTCGGGTTGGGTGTATTGTGTCAGGTTGGGTGTATTGTGTCGGGTTGGGTGTATCGTGTCGGGTTGGGTATATTGTGTCGGGTTGGGTGTGTTGTGTCGGGTTCGGTGCATTGTGTCGGGTTGGGTGTACCGTGGTCGGTTAGGTGTATTGTGGCAGGTTGGGTGTATTGTGTTGGGTTGGGTGTACTGTGTCGAGTTGGGTGTACCGTGGTGGGTTAGGTGTATTGTGTCGGGTTCGGTGTATTGTGTCAGGTTGGGTGTACTGTGTCGGGTTGGGTGTACCGTGGTGGGTTAGGTGTATTGTGTCGGGTTCGGTGTATTGTGTCGGGTTGTGTATATTGTGTCGGGTTCGGTGTATTGTGTTGGGTTGGGTGTATTGTGTCAGGTTGGGTGTATTGTGTCGGGTTGGGTATATTGTGTCAGGTTGGCTGTATTGTGTCGGGTTGGGTGTGTTGTGTCGGGTTCGGTGCATTGTGTCGGGTTGGGTGTATCATGGTGGGTTGGGTGTATTGTGTCGGGTTGGGTGTATTGTGTCGGGTTGGGTGTATTGTATTGGGTTGGGTGTATTGTGTCAAGTTGGGAGTATTGTGTCGAGTTGAGTGTATTTTTCCTGGTTGTGAGTATTGTGTCGGATTGCGTGTATTGTGTCATTCTGGGTGTATTGTGGCGGGTTGGATGTATTGTGTCGGGTGGGTGTATTGTGTCAGTTAGGGTGTATTGTGCCAGGTTGGGTGTATTGTGTCAGGGTGGGTGTGTTGTGTTGCGTTGGGTGTATTGTGTCGTGTGTAGGGTGTATTGCGTCCAGTTGTCTGTATTGTGGCGGGTTGGGTGTACTGTGTCAGGGTGGGTGTTTTGTATTGGGGTGGGTGTATTGTGTCGGGTTGGGTGTATTGTGTTGGGTTGGGAGTATTGTGTTGGGTTGGGTGTATTGTGTCAGGGTGAGTGTATAGTTGTCAGTTTGAGTGTATTGTATCGGGTTGGGTGTATCGTTTCTGGTTGGGTATATTGTGTCCGTTTTCGTGTATTGTGTCGGGTTGGGTGTATTGTGTCGGGTTGGGTGTATCGTGTCGGGTTGGGTATATTGTGTCAGGTTGGGTGTATTGTGTTGGGTTGGGAGTATTGTGTTGGTTTGGGTGTATTCTGTCGGGTTGGGTGTACCGTGGTGGGTTCGGTGCATTGTGTCAGGTTGGGTGTATTGTGTCAGGTTGGGTGTATTGTGTCGGGTTGGGTGTATTGTGTCGGGTTGGTTGTATAGTGTTGGGAGTATTGTGTTAGGTTGGGTGTATTGTGTCAGGGTGGGTGTATAGTTGTCAGTTTGGGTGTATTGTATCGGGTTGGGTATATTGTGTCCGTTTGGGTGTATTGTGTCGGGTTGTGTGCATTGTGTCCGTTTGGGTGCATTGTGTCATGTGGTGTGTATTGTGTCGGGTTGGGTGTATCGTGGTGGGTTCGGTGTATTGTGCCAGGTTGGGTGTATTGTGTCGGCTTGGGAGTATTGTGTCTAGTTGAGTGTATTTTGTCATGTGTGTATTGTGTCGGATTTCGTGTATTGTGTCAATCCTGGTGTATTGCGTGGGGTTGGCTGTATTGTGTCGTGTTGGGTGTATTGTGTCGTGTTGGGTGTATTGTGTCGGGTTGGGTGCATTGTGTCCGTTTAGTTCCATTGTGTCGGGTCGTGTGTATTGTGTCGGGTCGTGTGTATTGTGTCGGGTTGGGTGTATCGTGGTGGGTTCGGTGTATTGTACCGGGTTGGGTGTATTGTGTCGGGTTGGGTGTATTGTATTGGGTTGGGTGTATTGTGTCAACTGGGGAGTATTGTATCGAGTTGAGTGTATATTGTCAGGTTCTGTGTATTGCGTGTATTGTGTCGTGCTGGGTGTATTGTGTCATGCTGGGTGTATTGTGTCGGGTTAGGTGTATTGTGTAGGTTTGGGTGTATTGTGTTGGGTTGGGTGTATTGTGTCGGGTTTGGTGCATTGCATCCGTTTGGGTGTATTGTGTCAAGTTGGGTGTATTGTGCCGTATTTGGTGTATCTTGGTGGGTTGGGTATATTGTGTCGGGTTGGGTGTATTGTGTCAGGTTGGGTGTATTGTGTCGGGTTGGGTGTATCGTGTCGGGTTGGGTATATTGTGTCGGGTTGGGTGTGTTGTGTCGGGTTCGGTGCATTGTGTCGGGTTGGGTGTACCGTGGTCGGTTAGGTGTATTGTGGCAGGTTGGGTGTATTGTGTTGGGTTGGGTGTACTGTGTCGAGTTGGGTGTACCGTGGTGGGTTAGGTGTATTGTGTCGGGTTCGGTGTATTGTGTCAGGTTGGGTGTACTGTGTCGGGTTGGGTGTACCGTGGTGGGTTAGGTGTATTGTGTCGGGTTCGGTGTATTGTGTCGGGTTGTGTATATTGTGTCGGGTTCGGTGTATTGTGTTGGGTTGGGTGTATTGTGTCAGGTTGGGTGTATTGTGTCGGGTTGGGTATATTGGGTTGGGTATATTGTGTCAGGTTGGCTGTATTGTGTCGGGTTGGGTGTGTTGTGTCGGGTTCGGTGCATTGTGTCGGGTTGGGTGTATCATGGTGGGTTGGGTGTATTGTGTCGGGTTGGGTGTATTGTGTCGGGTTGGGTGTATTGTATTGGGTTGGGTGTATTGTGTCAAGTTGGGAGTATTGTGTCGAGTTGAGTGTATTTTTCCTGGTTGTGAGTATTGTGTCGGATTGCGTGTATTGTGTCATTCTGGGTGTATTGTGGCGGGTTGGATGTATTGTGTCGGGTGGGTGTATTGTGTCAGTTAGGGTGTATTGTGCCAGGTTGGGTGTATTGTGTCAGGGTGGGTGTGTTGTGTTGCGTTGGGTGTATTGTGTCGTGTGTAGGGTGTATTGCGTCCAGTTGTCTGTATTGTGGCGGGTTGGGTGTACTGTGTCAGGGTGGGTGTTTTGTATTGGGGTGGGTGTATTGTGTCGGGTTGGGTGTATTGTGTTGGGTTGGGAGTATTGTGTTGGGTTGGGTGTATTGTGTCAGGGTGAGTGTATAGTTGTCAGTTTGAGTGTATTGTATCGGGTTGGGTGTATCGTTTCTGGTTGGGTATATTGTGTCCGTTTTCGTGTATTGTGTCGGGTTGGGTGTATTGTGTCGGGTTGGGTGTATCGTGTCGGGTTGGGTATATTGTGTCAGGTTGGGTGTATTGTGTTGGGTTGGGAGTATTGTGTTGGTTTGGGTGTATTCTGTCGGGTTGGGTGTATCGTGGTGGGTTCGGTGCATTGTGTCAGGTTGGGTGTATTGTGTCAGGTTGGGTGTATTGTGTCGGGTTGGGTGTATTGTGTCGGGTTGGTTGTATAGTGTTGGGAGTATTGTGTTAGGTTGGGTGTATTGTGTCAGGGTGGGTGTATAGTTGTCAGTTTGGGTGTATTGTATCGGGTTGGGTATATTGTGTCCGTTTGGGTGTATTGTGTCGGGTTGTGTGCATTGTGTCCGTTTGGGTGCATTGTGTCATGTGGTGTGTATTGTGTCGGGTTGGGTGTATCGTGGTGGGTTCGGTGTATTGTGCCAGGTTGGGTGTATTGTGTCGGCTTGGGAGTATTGTGTCTAGTTGAGTGTATTTTGTCATGTGTGTATTGTGTCGGATTTCGTGTATTGTGTCATGCCTGGTGTATTGCGTGGGGTTGGCTGTATTGTGTCGTGTTGGGTGTATTGTGTCGTGTTGGGTGTATTGTGTCGGGTTGGGTGCATTGTGTCCGTTTAGTTCCATTGTGTCGGGTCGTGTGTATTGTGTCGGGTCGTGTGTATTGTGTCGGGTTGGGTGTATCGTGGTGGGTTCGGTGTATTGTACCGGGTTGGGTGTATTGTGTCGGGTTGGGTGTATTGTATTGGGTTGGGTGTATTGTGTCAACTGGGGAGTATTGTATCGAGTTGAGTGTATATTGTCAGGTTCTGTGTATTGCGTGTATTGTGTCGTGCTGGGTGTATTGTGTCATGCTGGGTGTATTGTGTCGGGTTAGGTGTATTGTGTAGGTTTGGGTGTATTGTGTCGGGTTGGGTGTATTGTGTCGGGTTTGGTGCATTGCATCCGTTTGGGTGTATTGTGTCAAGTTGGGTGTATTGTGCCGTATTTGGTGTATCTTGGTGGGTTGGGTATATTGTGTCGGGTTGGGTGTATTGTGTCAGGTTGGGTGTATTGTGTCGGGTTGGGTGTATCGTGTCGGGTTGGGTATATTGTGTCGGGTTGGGTGTGTTGTGTCGGGTTCGGTGCATTGTGTCGGGTTGGGTGTACCGTGGTCGGTTAGGTGTATTGTGGCAGGTTGGGTGTATTGTGTTGGGTTGGGTGTACTGTGTCGAGTTGGGTGTACCGTGGTGGGTTAGGTGTATTGTGTCGGGTTCGGTGTATTGTGTCAGGTTGGGTGTACTGTGTCGGGTTGGGTGTACCGTGGTGGGTTAGGTGTATTGTGTCGGGTTCGGTGTATTGTGTCGGGTTGTGTATATTGTGTCGGGTTCGGTGTATTGTGTTGGGTTGGGTGTATTGTGTCAGGTTGGGTGTATTGTGTCGGGTTGGGTATATTGGGTTGGGTATATTGTGTCAGGTTGGCTGTATTGTGTCGGGTTGGGTGTGTTGTGTCGGGTTCGGTGCATTGTGTCGGGTTGGGTGTATCATGGTGGGTTGGGTGTATTGTGTCGGGTTGGGTGTATTGTGTCGGGTTGGGTGTATTGTATTGGGTTGGGTGTATTGTGTCAAGTTGGGAGTATTGTGTCGAGTTGAGTGTATTTTTCCTGGTTGTGAGTATTGTGTCGGATTGCGTGTATTGTGTCATTCTGGGTGTATTGTGGCGGGTTGGATGTATTGTGTCGGGTGGGTGTATTGTGTCAGTTAGGGTGTATTGTGCCAGGTTGGGTGTATTGTGTCAGGGTGGGTGTGTTGTTTTGCGTTGGGTGTATTGTGTCGTGTGTAGGGTGTATTGCGTCCAGTTGTCTGTATTGTGGCGGGTTGGGTGTACTGTGTCAGGGTGGGTGTTTTGTATTGGGGTGGGTGTATTGTGTCGGGTTGGGTGTATTGTGTTGGGTTGGGAGTATTGTGTTGGGTTGGGTGTATTGTGTCAGGGTGAGTGTATAGTTGTCAGTTTGAGTGTATTGTATCGGGTTGGGTGTATCGTTTCTGGTTGGGTATATTGTGTCCGTTTTCGTGTATTGTGTCGGGTTGGGTGTATTGTGTCGGGTTGGGTGTATCGTGTCGGGTTGGGTATATTGTGTCAGGTTGGGTGTATTGTGTTGGGTTGGGAGTATTGTGTTGGTTTGGGTGTATTCTGTCGGGTTGGGTGTATCGTGGTGGGTTCGGTGCATTGTGTCAGGTTGGGTGTATTGTGTCAGGTTGGGTGTATTGTGTCGGGTTGGGTGTATTGTGTCGGGTTGGTTGTATAGTGTTGGGAGTATTGTGTTAGGTTGGGTGTATTGTGTCAGGGTGGGTGTATAGTTGTCAGTTTGGGTGTATTGTATCGGGTTGGGTATATTGTGTCCGTTTGGGTGTATTGTGTCGGGTTGGGTGCATTGTGTAGGTTTGGGTGTATTGTGTCGGGTTGGGTGTATTGTGTAGGTTTGGGTGTATTGTGTCGGGTTGGTTGTATTGTGTTGGGAGTATTGTGTTGGGTTGGGTGTATTGTGTCGGGTTGGGTGTATCGTGGTGGGTTCGGTGCATTGTGTCGGGTTGGGTGTATTGTGTCAGGGTGGGTGTATTGTATTGGGGTGGGTGTATTGTGTCGGGTTAGGTGTATTGCGTTGGGTTGGGAGTATTGTGTTGGGTTGCGTGTATTGTGTCAGGGTGGGTGTATAGTTGTCAGTTTGGCTGTATTGTGTTGGGTTGGGTGTATTCTGTCGGGTTGGGTGTATTGTGTCGGGTTGGGTGTATTGTGTAGGTTTGGGTGTATTGTGTCGGGTTGGTTGTATTGTGTTGGGAGTATTGTGTTGGGTTGGGTGTATTGTGTTGGGGTGGGTGTATCGTGGTGGGTTCGGTGCATTGTGTCGGGTTGGGTGTATTGTGTCAGGTTGGGTATATTGTGTCGGGAAGGGTGTATTGTGTCGGGTTGGGTGTATTGTGTCGGGTTGGGTGTATTGTGTCGGGTTTGGTGCATTGCATCCGTTTGGGTGTATTGTGTCAAGTTGGGTGTATTGTGCCGTATTTGGTGTATCTTGGTGGGTTGGGTATATTGTGTCGGGTTGGGTGTATTGTGTCAGGTTGGGTGTATTGTGTCGGGTTGGGTGTATCGTGTCGGGTTGGGTATATTGTGTCGGGTTGGGTGTGTTGTGTCGGGTTCGGTGCATTGTGTCGGGTTGGGTGTACCGTGGTCGGTTAGGTGTATTGTGGCAGGTTGGGTGTATTGTGTTGGGTTGGGTGTACTGTGTCGAGTTGGGTGTACCGTGGTGGGTTAGGTGTATTGTGTCGGGTTCGGTGTATTGTGTCAGGTTGGGTGTACTGTGTCGGGTTGGGTGTACCGTGGTGGGTTAGGTGTATTGTGTCGGGTTCGGTGTATTGTGTCGGGTTGTGTATATTGTGTCGGGTTCGGTGTATTGTGTTGGGTTGGGTGTATTGTGTCAGGTTGGGTGTATTGTGTCGGGTTGGGTATATTGGGTTGGGTATATTGTGTCAGGTTGGCTGTATTGTGTCGGGTTGGGTGTGTTGTGTCGGGTTCGGTGCATTGTGTCGGGTTGGGTGTATCATGGTGGGTTGGGTGTATTGTGTCGGGTTGGGTGTATTGTGTCGGGTTGGGTGTATTGTATTGGGTTGGGTGTATTGTGTCAAGTTGGGAGTATTGTGTCGAGTTGAGTGTATTTTTCCTGGTTGTGAGTATTGTGTCGGATTGCGTGTATTGTGTCATTCTGGGTGTATTGTGGCGGGTTGGATGTATTGTGTCGGGTGGGTGTATTGTGTCAGTTAGGGTGTATTGTGCCAGGTTGGGTGTATTGTGTCAGGGTGGGTGTGTTGTGTTGCGTTGGGTGTATTGTGTCGTGTGTAGGGTGTATTGCGTCCAGTTGTCTGTATTGTGGCGGGTTGGGTGTACTGTGTCAGGGTGGGTGTTTTGTATTGGGGTGGGTGTATTGTGTCGGGTTGGGTGTATTGTGTTGGGTTGGGAGTATTGTGTTGGGTTGGGTGTATTGTGTCAGGGTGAGTGTATAGTTGTCAGTTTGAGTGTATTGTATCGGGTTGGGTGTATCGTTTCTGGTTGGGTATATTGTGTCCGTTTTCGTGTATTGTGTCGGGTTGGGTGTATTGTGTCGGGTTGGGTGTATCGTGTCGGGTTGGGTATATTGTGTCAGGTTGGGTGTATTGTGTTGGGTTGGGAGTATTGTGTTGGTTTGGGTGTATTCTGTCGGGTTGGGTGTACCGTGGTGGGTTCGGTGCATTGTGTCGGGTTGGGTGTATTGTGTCGGGTTGGTTGTATAGTGTTGGGAGTATTGTGTTAGGTTGGGTGTATTGTGTCAGGGTGGGTGTATAGTTGTCAGTTTGGGTGTATTGTATCGGGTTGGGTATATTGTGTCCGTTTGGGTGTATTGTGTCGGGTTGGGTGCATTGTGTAGGTTTGGGTGTATTGTGTCGGGTTGGGTGTATTGTGTAGGTTTGGGTGTATTGTGTCGGGTTGGTTGTATTGTGTTGGGAGTATTGTGTTGGGTTGGGTGTATTGTGTCGGGTTGGGTGTATCGTGGTGGGTTCGGTGCATTGTGTCGGGTTGGGTGTATTGTGTCAGGGTGGGTGTATTGTATTGGGGTGGGTGTATTGTGTCGGGTTAGGTGTATTGTGTTGGGTTGGGAGTATTGTGTTGGGTTGCGTGTATTGTGTCAGGGTGGGTGTATAGTTGTCAGTTTGGGTGTATTGTGTTGGGTTGGGTGTATTCTGTCGGGTTGGGTGTATTGTGTCGGGTTGGGTGTATTGTGTAGGTTTGGGTGTATTGTGTCGGGTTGGTTGTATTGTGTTGGGAGTATTGTGTTGGGTTGGGTGTATTGTGTCGGGTTGGGTGTATCGTGGTGGGTTCGGTGCATTGTGTCGGGTTGGGTGTATTGTGTCAGGTTGGGTATATTGTGTCGGGAAGGGTGTATTGTGTCGGGTTGGGTGCATTGTGTCGGGTTGGGTGTATTGTGTTGGGTTGGGTATATTGGGTTGGGTATATTGTGTCGGGTTGGGTGTATTGTGTTGTTTAGGTGTATTGGTTCGGGTTGGGTGTATTGTGTCGTGTTGGGTGTATTGTGTCGGGTCATGTGTATTGTGTCGGGTTGGGTGTATCATGGTGGGTTGGGTGTATTGTGTCGGGTTGGGTGTATTGTGTCGGGTTGGGTGTATTGTATTGGGTTGGGTGTATTGTGTCAAGTTGGGAGTATTGTGTCGAGTTGAGTGTATTTTTTCTGGTTGTGTGTATTGTGTCGCATTGCGTGTATTGTGTCGTTCTGGGTGTATTGTGGCGGGTTGGATGTATTGTGTCGGGTGGGTGTATTGTGTCAGTTAGGGTGTATTGTGCCAGGTTGGGTGTATTGTGTCAGGGTGGGTGTGTTGTGTTGGGTTGGGTGTATTGTGTCGTGTGTAGGGTGTATTGCGTCCAGTTGTGTGTATTGTGGCGGGTTGGGTGTATTGTGCCAGGTTGGGTGTATTGTGCCAGGTTGGGTGTATTGTGCCAGGTTGGGTGTATTGTGCCGGGTTGGGTGTATTGTGTACGTTTGGGTACATTGTGTCGGGTCGTGTGTATTGTGGTGGGTTGGGTTTAAACTTAGGATTATTGTGTCGAGTTGAGTGTATTTTGTCAGGTTCTGTGTATTGTGTCGATTGCGTGTATTGTGTCGTGCTGGGTGTATTGTGTAGGTTTGGGTGTATTGTGTAGGGTTGGGTGTATTGTGTCGGGTTGGGTATATTGTATCGGGTTGGGTGTTTTGTGTCAATTTGGGAGTTTTGAGTCGAGTTAAGTGTATTTTGTCAAGCTGTGTGTATTGTGTCAGTTTGGGTGTATTGTGCCAGGTTGGGTGTATCGTGGTGGGTTCGGTGTATTGTATCGGGTTGGATGTATTGTGTCGGATTGCGTGTATTGTGTCGTGTTGGGTGCATTGTGTCCGTTTAGTTCCATTGTGTCGGGTCGTGTGTATTGTGTCGGGTCGTGTGTATTGTGTCGGGTTGGGTGTATCGTGGTGGGTTCGGTGTATTGTGTCAACTGGGGAGTATTGTATCGAGTTGAGTGTATATTGTCAGGTTCTGTGTATTGCGTGTATTGTGTCGTGCTGGGTGTATTGTGTCATGCTGGGTGTATTGTGTCGGGTTAGGTGTATTGTGTAGGTTTGGGTGTATTGTGTCGGGTTGGGTGTATTGTGTCGGGTTGGGTGTATTTTTACGGGTTGGGTGTATTGTGTCGGGTTTGGTGCATTGCATCCGTTTGGGTGTATTGTGTCAAGTTGGGTGTATTGTGCCGTATTTGGTGTATCTTGGTGGGTTGGGTATATTGTGTCGGGTTGGGTGTATTGTGTCAGGTTGGGTGTATTGTGTCGGGTTGGGTGTATCGTGCCGGGTTGGGTATATTGTGTCGGGTTGGGTGTATTGTGTCGGGTTGGGTGTATCGTGTTGGGTTGGGTATATTGTGTCGGGTTGGGTGTGTTGTGTCGGGTTCGGTGCATTGTGTCGGGTTGGGTGTACCGTGGTCGGTTAGGTGTATTGTGGCAGGTTGGGTGTATTGTGTTGGGTTGGGTGTACTGTGTCGGGTTGGGTGTACCGTGGTGGGTTAGGTGTATTGTGTCGGGTTCGGTGTATTGTGTCGGGTTGGGTGTACTGTGTCGGGTTGGGTGTACCGTGGTGGGTTAGGTGTATTGTGTCGGGTTGGGTGTATCGTGGTGGGTTCGGTGCATTGTGTCGGGTTGGGTGTATTGTGTCAGGGTGGGTGTATTGTATTGGGGTGGGTGTATTGTGTCGGGTTAGGTGTATTGTGTTGGGTTGGGAGTATTGTGTTGGGTTGCGTGTATTGTGTCAGGGTGGGTGTATAGTTGTCAGTTTGGGTGTATTGTGTTGGGTTGGGTGTATTCTGTCGGGTTGGGTGTATTGTGTCGGGTTGGGTGTATTGTGTAGGTTTGGGTGTATTGTGTCGGGTTGGTTGTATTGTGTTGGGAGTATTGTGTTGGGTTGGGTGTATTGTGTCGGGTTGGGTGTATCGTGGTGGGTTCGGTGCATTGTGTCGGGTTGGGTGTATTGTGTCAGGTTGGGTATATTGTGTCGGGAAGGGTGTATTGTGTCGGGTTGGGTGCATTGTGTCGGGTTGGGTGTATTGTGTTGGGTTGGGTATATTGGGTTGGGTATATTGTGTCGGGTTGGGTGTATTGTGTTGTTTAGGTGTATTGGTTCGGGTTGGGTGTATTGTGTCGTGTTGGGTGTATTGTGTCGGGTCATGTGTATTGTGTCGGGTTGGGTGTATCATGGTGGGTTGGGTGTATTGTGTCGGGTTGGGTGTATTGTGTCGGGTTGGGTGTATTGTATTGGGTTGGGTGTATTGTGTCAAGTTGGGAGTATTGTGTCGAGTTGAGTGTATTTTTTCTGGTTGTGTGTATTGTGTCGCATTGCGTGTATTGTGTCGTTCTGGGTGTATTGTGGCGGGTTGGATGTATTGTGTCGGGTGGGTGTATTGTGTCAGTTAGGGTGTATTGTGCCAGGTTGGGTGTATTGTGTCAGGGTGGGTGTGTTGTGTTGGGTTGGGTGTATTGTGTCGTGTGTAGGGTGTATTGCGTCCAGTTGTGTGTATTGTGGCGGGTTGGGTGTATTGTGCCAGGTTGGGTGTATTGTGCCAGGTTGGGTGTATTGTGCCAGGTTGGGTGTATTGTGCCGGGTTGGGTGTATTGTGTACGTTTGGGTACATTGTGTCGGGTCGTGTGTATTGTGGTGGGTTGGGTTTAAACTTAGGATTATTGTGTCGAGTTGAGTGTATTTTGTCAGGTTCTGTGTATTGTGTCGATTGCGTGTATTGTGTCGTGCTGGGTGTATTGTGTAGGTTTGGGTGTATTGTGTAGGGTTGGGTGTATTGTGTCGGGTTGGGTATATTGTATCGGGTTGGGTGTTTTGTGTCAATTTGGGAGTTTTGAGTCGAGTTAAGTGTATTTTGTCAAGCTGTGTGTATTGTGTCAGTTTGGGTGTATTGTGCCAGGTTGGGTGTATCGTGGTGGGTTCGGTGTATTGTATCGGGTTGGATGTATTGTGTCGGATTGCGTGTATTGTGTCGTGTTGGGTGCATTGTGTCCGTTTAGTTCCATTGTGTCGGGTCGTGTGTATTGTGTCGGGTCGTGTGTATTGTGTCGGGTTGGGTGTATCGTGGTGGGTTCGGTGTATTGTGTCAACTGGGGAGTATTGTATCGAGTTGAGTGTATATTGTCAGGTTCTGTGTATTGCGTGTATTGTGTCGTGCTGGGTGTATTGTGTCATGCTGGGTGTATTGTGTCGGGTTAGGTGTATTGTGTAGGTTTGGGTGTATTGTGTCGGGTTGGGTGTATTGTGTCGGGTTGGGTGTATTTTTACGGGTTGGGTGTATTGTGTCGGGTTTGGTGCATTGCATCCGTTTGGGTGTATTGTGTCAAGTTGGGTGTATTGTGCCGTATTTGGTGTATCTTGGTGGGTTGGGTATATTGTGTCGGGTTGGGTGTATTGTGTCAGGTTGGGTGTATTGTGTCGGGTTGGGTGTATCGTGCCGGGTTGGGTATATTGTGTCGGGTTGGGTGTATTGTGTCGGGTTGGGTGTATCGTGTTGGGTTGGGTATATTGTGTCGGGTTGGGTGTGTTGTGTCGGGTTCGGTGCATTGTGTCGGGTTGGGTGTACCGTGGTCGGTTAGGTGTATTGTGGCAGGTTGGGTGTATTGTGTTGGGTTGGGTGTACTGTGTCGGGTTGGGTGTACCGTGGTGGGTTAGGTGTATTGTGTCGGGTTCGGTGTATTGTGTCGGGTTGGGTGTACTGTGTCGGGTTGGGTGTACCGTGGTGGGTTAGGTGTATTGTGTCGGGTTCGGTGTATTGTGTCGGGTTGTGTATATTGTGTCGGGTTCGGTGTATTGTGTTGGGTTGGGTGTATTGTGTCAGGTTGGGTGTATTGTGTCGGGTTGGGTATATTGGGTTGGGTATATTGTGTCAGGTTGGCTGTATTGTGTCGGGTTGGGTGTGTTGTGTCGGGTTCGGTGCATTGTGTCGGGTTGTGTGTATTGTGTCGGGTTGGGTGTATCGTGGTGGGTTCGGTGTATTGTTGTCGGGTTGGATGTATTGTATTGGGTTGGGTCTATTGTGTCAACTTGGGAGTATTGTGTCGAGTTGAGTGTATTGTGTCAGGTTGTGTGTATTGTGTCGGGTTGGGTGTATTGTGTCGGGTTGGGTGTATTGTGTCGGTTGGGTGTATTGTGTCGGGTTGGGTGTATTGTGTCGGATTTGGTGTATTATGTCGGGTTGGGTGTATTGTATCGGGTTGGGTGTATTGGGTCGGGTTGGGTGTATTATGTCGGGTTGGGTGTATTGTGTCGGGTTGGGTGTATTGTATCGGGTTGGGTGTATTGTTTCTGGTTGGGTGTATTGTGTCGGTTTGGGTGTATTGTGTCGGGTTGGGTGAATTGTGTCGGGTTGGTTGTATTATGTCGGGTTGGGTGTATTGTGTCGGGTTGGGTGTATTGTGTCGGGTTGGGTGTATTATTTCGTGTTGGGTGTATTGTGTCGGGTTGAGTGTATTGTGGTGGGTTGGGTATATTGTGTCGGGTTGGGTGTATTGTGTCAGGTTAGGTATATTCGGTTAGGTATATTGTGTCGGGTTCGGTGTATTGTGTTGGTTTGGGTGTATTGTGTCGGGTTGGATGTATTGTGTCGTGTTGGGTGTATTGTGTCGGGTTGGGTGCTTTGTGTCCCTTTGGGTGCATTGTGTCGTGTGGTGTGTAATGTGTCGGGTTGGGTGTATCGTGGTGGGTTCGGTGTATTGTGTCGGGTTGGGTGTATTGTATTGGGTTGGGTGTATTGTATCAACTTGGGAGTATTGTGTCGAGTTGAGTGTATTGTGTCAGGTTATGTGTATTGTGTCGGGTTGGGTGTATTGTGTCGGGTTGGGTGTATTGTGTCGGGTTGGATGTATTGTGTCAGTTTGGGTGTATTATGCCAGGTTGGGTGTATTGTTTCATAGAAATCATAGAAATCATAGAAACCCTACAGTGCAGAAGGAGGCCATTCGGCCCTTCGAGTCTGCACCGACCACAATCCCACCCAGGCCCTACCCCCACATATTTACCCGCTAATCCCTCTAACCTACACATCCCAGGACTCTAAGGGGCAATTTTTAACCTGGCCAATCAACCTAACCCGCACATCTTTGGACTGTGGGAGGAAACCGGAGCACCTGGAGGAAACCCACGCAGACACGAGGAGAATGTGCAAACTCCACACAGACGGTGACCCGAGCCGGGAATCGAACCTGGGACCCTGGAGCTGTGAAGCAGCATTGCTTACCACTGTGCTACCGTGCCGCCCAGGTTGGGTGTATTGTGTCGGGTTTGGTGTATTGTGTCGGGTTGGGTGTATTGTGTCGGTTTGGGTGTATTATGTCGGGTTGGGTGTATTGTGTCGGGTTGGGTGTATTGTGTCCGGTTGGGTGTATCGTGTCGGGTTGGGTGTATTGTGTCGGGTTGGGTGTATTATGTCGGGTTGGGTGTATTGTGTCGGGTTGGGTGTATTGTGTCCGGTTGGGTGTATCGTGTCGGGTTGGGTGTATTGTTTCTGGTTCGGTGTATTGTGTCCGGTTGGGTGTATCGGGTCGGGTTGGGTGTATTGTGTCGGATTGGGTGTATTGTATCGGGTTGGGTGTATTGTGTCGGGTTGGGTGTATTATGTCGGATTGGGTGTATTGTATCGGGTTGGGTGTATTGTATCGGGTTGGGTGTATTGTTTCTGGTTCGGTGTATTGTGTCGGTTTGGGTGTATTGTGTCGGGTTGGGTGTATTGTGTCGGGTTGGGTGTATTATGTCGGGTTGGGTGTATTGTATCGGGTTGGGTGTATTGTGTCGGGTTGGGTGTATTGTATCGGGTTGGGTGTATTGTGTCGGATTGGGTGTATTGTATCGGGTTGGGTGTATTGTTTCTGGTTCGGTGTATTGTGTCGGTTTGGGTGTATTGTGTCGGGTTGGGTGTATTGTGTCGGGTTGGGTGTATTGTGTCGGGTTGGGTGTATTGTGTCGGGTTGCGTGTATTGTGTCGGGTTGGGTGTATTGTGTCGGGTTGAGTGTATCGTGGTGGGTTCGGTGTATTGTGTTGGTTTGTGTGTGTTGTGTCAGGTTAGGTATATTCGGTTAGGTCTTTTGTGTCGGGTTCAGTGTATTGTGTTGGTTTGGGTGTATTGTGTCGGGTTGGGTGTATTGTGTCGGGTTGGGTGCTTTGTGTCCCTTTGGGTGCATTGTGTCGTGTGGTGTGTATTGTGTCGGGTTGGGTGTATTGTATTGGGTTGGGTGTATTGTGTCAACTTGGGAGTATTGTGTCGAGTTGAGTGTATTGTGTCTGGTTGTGTGTATTGTGTCAGGTTGGGTGTATTGTGTCGGATTGGGTGTATTGTGTCGGGTTGGATGTATTGTGTCAGTTTGGGTGTATTATGCCAGGTTGGGTGTATTGTTTCATAGAAATCATAGAAACCCGACAGTGCAGAAGGAGGCCATTCGGCCCATCGAGTCTGCACCGACCACAATCCCACCCAGGCCCTACCCCCACATATTTTACCCGCTAATCCCTCTAACCTACACATCCCAGGACTCTAAGGGGCAAATTTTAACCTGGCCAATCAACCTAACCCGCACATCTTTGGACTGTGGGAGGAAACCGGAGCACCCGGAGGAAACCCACGCAGACACGAGGAGAATGTGCAAACTCCACACAGACAGTGACCCGAGCCGGGAATCGAACCTGGGACCCTGGAGCTGTGAAGCAGCAATGCTTACCACTGTGCTACCGTGCCGCCCAGGCTGGGTGTATCGTGTCGGGTTTGGTGCATTGTGTCGGGTTGGGTGTATTGTGTCCGGTTGGATGTATCGTGTCGGGTTGGGTATATTGTGTCGGGTTGGGTGTATCGTGTCGTGTTGGGTGTGTTGTGTCGGGTTCGGTGCATTGTGTCGGGTTGGGTGTAATGTGTCGGGTTCGGTGTATTGTGTCGGGTTGGGTGTATTGTGTCAGGTTGGGTGTATTGTGTCGGGTTGGGTGTATGTGTCGGGTTGGGTGTACCGTGGTGGGTTAGGTGTATTGTGTCAGGTTGGGTGTATTGTGTCGGGTTGGGAGTACTGTGTCGGGTTGAGTGTACCGTGGTGCGTTAGGTGTATTGTGTCGGGTTCGGTGTATTGTGTCGGGTTGTGTATATTGTGTCGGGTTCGGTGTATTGTGTCGGGTTGTGTATATTGTGTCGGGTTCGGTGTATTGTGTCGGGTTCGGTGTATTGTGTTGGGTTCGGTGTATTGTGTCGGGTTGTGTATATTGTGTCGGGTTCGGTGTATTGTGTCGGGTTGGGTGTATTGTGTCAGGTTGGGTGTATTGTGTCGGGTTGGGTATATTGGGTTGGGTATATTGTGTCGGGTTGGCTGTATTGTGTCAGGTTGGGTGTGTTGTGTCAGGTTGGGTATGTTGTGTCGGGTTGGGTGTACCTTGGTGGGTTGGGTATATTGTGTCGGGTTGGGTGTATTGTAATGGGTTGAGTGTATTGTGTCAACTTGGAAGTATTGTGTCGAGTTGAATGTATTGTGTCAGGTTGTGTGTATTGTGTCGGGTTGGGTGTATTTGTGTCGGATTGGGTGTATTGTGTCGGGTTGGATGTATTGTGTCAGTTTGGGTGTATTATGCCAGGTTTGGTGTATTGTGTCGGGGTGGGTGTGTTGTGTTGGGTTGTGTGTATTGTGTTGTGTTGTGTGTATTGCGTCCGGTTGTGTGTATTGTGTCAGATTGGGTGTATCGTGGTGGGTTCGGTGTATTGTCTCGGGTTGGGTGTATTGTGTCGGATTGGGTGTATTGTGTCGGGTTGGGTGTATTGTATCGGGTTGGGTGTATTGTTTCTGGTTGGGTGTATTGTGTCGGTTTGGGTGTATTGTGTCGGGTTGGGTGTATTGTGTCGGGTTGGGTGTATTATGTCGGGTTGGGTGTATTGTGTCGGGTTGGGTGTATTGTGTCGGGTTGGGTGTATTATGTCAGGTTGGGTGTATTGTGTCGGGTTGAGTGTATCGTGGTGGGTTGGGTATATTGTGTCGGGTTGGGTGTATTGTGTCAGGTTAGGTATATTCGGTTAGGTATATTGTGTCGGGGTCGGTGTATTGTGTCGGGTCATGTGTATTGTGTCGGGTTGGGTGTATTGTGTCATGTTGGGTGTATTGTGTCGGGTTGGGTGTATTGTATTGGGTTGGGTGTATTGTGTCAACTGGGGAGTATTGCATCGAGTTGAGTGTATCTTGTCAGGTTCTGTGTATTGTGTCGGATTGCGTGTATTGTGTCGTGCTGGGTGTATTGTGTCATGCTGGGTGTATTGTGTCGGGTTAGGTGTATTGTGTAGGTTTGGGTGTGTTGTGTCGCGTTGGGTGTATTGTGTCAGGTTGTGTGTATTGTGTCGGGTTTGATGCATTGCATCCGTTTGGGTGTATTGTGTCAAGTTGGGTGTATAATGTCGTATTTGGTGTATCTTGGTGGGTTGGGTATATTGTGTCGGGTTGGGTGTATTGTGTCAGGTTGGGTGTATTGTGTCGGGTTGGGTGTATCGTGGCCGGTTGGGTGTATCGTGTCGGGTTGGGTATATTGTGTCGGGTTGGGTGTATCGTGTCGGGTTGGGTATATTGTGTCGGGTTGGGTGTATTGTGTCGTGTTGGGTGTGTTGTGTCGGGTTCGGTGCATTGTGTCGGGTTGGGTGTACCGTGGTGGGTTAGGTGTATTGTGTCAGGTTGGGTGTATTGATCGGGTTGGGTGTACTGTGTCGGGTTGGGTGTACCGTGGTGGGTTAGGTGTATTGTGTCGGGTTCGGTGTATTGTGTCAGGTTGTGTGTATTGTGTCGGGTTGGGTATATTGGGTTGGGTATATTGTGTCGGGGTGGCTGTATTGTGTCGGGTTGGGTGTGTTGTGTCGGGTTGGGTGCATTGTGTCGGGTTGGGTGTGTTGTATTGGGCTCGGTGCATTGTGTCCGGTTGGGTATGTTGTGCCAGGTTGCGTGCATTGTGTCGGGTTGGGTATATTGGGTTGGGTATATTGTGTCGGGTCCGGTGTATTGTGTTGGTTTGGGTGTATTGTGTCGGGTTGGGTGTATTGTGTCAGGTTGGGTGTATTGTGTCGGATTGGGTGTATTGTGTCGGGTTGGGTGTATTGTGTCGGGTTGGGTGTATTGTATCGGGTTGGGTGTATTGTTTCTGGTTGGGTGTATTGTGTCGGTTTGGGTGTATTGTGTCGGGTTGGTTGTATTATGTTGGGTTGGGTGTATTGTGTCGGGTTGGGTGTATTGTGTCGGGTTGGGTGCATTATGTCGGGTTGGGTGTATTGTGTCGGGTTGAGTGTATCGTGGTGGGTTGTGCATATTGTGTCGGGTTGGGTGTATTGTGTCAGGTTACGTATATTCGGTTCGGTATATTGTGACGGGTTCGGTGTATTGTGTTGGTTTGGGTGTATTGTGTCGGGTTGGGTGTATTGTGTCGTGTTGGGTGTATTGTGTCGGGTTGGGTGCTTTGTGTCCCTTTGGGTGCATTGTGTCGTGTGTTGTGTATTGTGTCGGGTTGGGTGTATCGTGGTGGGTTCGGTGTATTGTGTCGGGTTTGGTTTATTGTATTGGGTTGGGTGTATTGTGTCAACGTGGGAGTATTGTGTCGAGTTGAGTGTATTGTGTCAGGTTGTGTGTATTGTGTCGGGTTGGTTGTATTGTGTCGGATTGGGTGTATTGTGTCGGGTTGGATGTATTGTGTCAGTTTGGGTGTATTGTGTCATAGAAATCATAGAAACCTGACAGTGCAGAAGGAGGCCATTCGGCCCATCGAGTCTGCACCGACCACAATCCCACCCAGGCCCTACCCCCACATATTTACCCGCTAATCCCTCTAACCTACGCATCCCAGGACTCTAAGGGGCAATTTTTAACCTGGCCAATCAACCTAACCTGCACATCTTTGGACTGTGGGAGGAAACCGGAGCACCCGGAGGAAACCCACGCAGACACGATGAGAATGTGCAAACTCCACACCGACAGTGACCCGAGCCAGTAATCGAACCTGGGACCCTGGAGCTGTGAAGCAGCAATGCTTACCACTGTGCTACCGTGACGCCCAGGCTGGGTGTATTGTGTCAGGTTGGGTATATTGGGTTGGGTATATTGTGTCGGGTTGGCTGTATTGTGTCGGGTTGGGTGTATCGTGTCGGATTGGGTGTGTTGTGTCGGGTTGGGTGTGTTGTGTCGGGTTTGGTGCATGGTGTCGGGTTGGGTGTATTGTGTCAGGTTGGGTGTATTGTGTCGGGTTGCGTGTACTGTGTCGGGTTGGGTGTATTGTGTCGGGTTGGGTATATTGTGTCGGGTTGGCTGTATTGTGTCGGGTTGGGTGTGTTGTGTCGGGTTTGGTGCATTATGTCGGGTTGGGTGTATTGTGTCGGGTTGGGTGTATCGTGTCGGGTTGGGTATATTGTGTCGGGTTGGGTGTATTGTGTCGTGTTGGGTGTGTTGTGTCGGGTTCGGTGCATTGTGTCGGGTTGGGTGTAATGTGTCGTGTTCGGTGTATTGTGTCGGGTTGGGTGTTTTGTGTCAGGTTGGGTGTATTGTGTCGGGTTGGGTGTACTGTGTCGGGTTGTGTGTACTGTGTCGGGTTGAGTGTACCGTGGTGCGTTAGGTGTATTGAGTCGGGTTCGGTGTATTGTGTCGGGGTGTGTATATTGTGTCGTGTTCGGTGTATTGTGTCAGGTTGGGTGTATTGTGTCGGGTTGGGTATATTTGGTTGGGTATATTGTGTCGGGTTGGCTGTATTGTGTCGGGTTGGGTGTGTTGTGTCAGGTTGGGTATGTTGTGTCGGGTTGGGTGTACCTTGGTGGGTTGGGTATATTGTGTCGGGTTGGGTGCATTGTGTCGGGTTGAGTATATTGGGTTGGGTATACTGTGTCGGGTTCGGTGTATTTTGTTGGTTTGGGTGTAATGTGTCAGGTTGGGTCTATTGTGTCGTGTTGGGTGTATTGTGTCGTGTTGGGTGTATTGTGTCGGGTTGGGTGTATTGTGTCCATTTGGGTGCATTGTGTCGGGTCATGTGTATTGTGTCGGGTTGGGTTTATCGTGGTGGGTTCGGTGTATTGTGTCGGGTTGGGTGTATTGTATTGAGTTGAGTGTATTGTGTCAACTTGGAAGTATTGTGTCGAGTTGAATGTATTGTGTCAGGTTGTGTGTATTGTGTCGGGTTGGGTGTATTTGTGTCGGATTGGGTGTATTGTGTCGCGTTGGATGTATTGTGTCAGTTTGGGTGTATTATGCCAGGTTTGGTGTATTGTGTCGGGGTGGTTGTGTTGTGTTGGGTTGTGTGTATTGTGTTGTGTTGTGTGTATTGCGTCCGGTTGTGTGTATTGTGTCAGATTGGGTGTATCGTGGTGGGTTCGGTGTATTGTATCGGGTTGGGTGTATTGTGTCGGATTGGGTGTATTGTGTCGGGTTGGGTGTATTGTATCGGGTTGGGTGTATTGTTTCTGGTTGGGTGTATTGTGTCGGTTTGTGTGTATTGTGTCGGGTTGGGTGTATTGTGTCGGGTTGGGTGTATTATGTCGGGTTGGGTGTATTGTGTCGGGTTGGGTGTATTGTGTCGGGTTGGGTGTATTATGTCGGGTTGGGTGTATTGTGTCGGGTTGAGTGTATCGTGGTGGGTTGGGTATATTGTGTCGGGTTGGGTGTATTGTGTCATGTTGGGTGTATTGTGTCGGGTTGGGTGCTTTGTGTCCCTTTGGGTGCATTGTGTCGTGTGGTGTGTATTGTGTCGGGTTGGGTGTATCGTGGTGGGTTCGGTGTATTGTGTCGGGTTGGGTGTATTGTATTGGGTTGGGTGTATTGTGTCAACTTGGGAGTATTGTGTCGAGTTGAGTGTATTGTGTCAGGTTGTGTGTATTGTGTCGGGTTGGGTGTATTGTGTCGGATTGAGTGTATTGTGTCGGGTTGGGTGTATTGTGTCGGGTTGAGTGTATCGTGGTGGGTTGGGTATATTGTGTCGGGTTGGGTTTATTGTGTCAAGTTAGGTATATTCGGTTAGGTATATTGTGTCGGGTTCGGTGTATTGTGTTGGTTTGGGTGTATTGTGTCGGGTTGGGTGTATTGTGTCGTGTTGGGTGTATTGTGTCGGGTTGGGTGCTTTGTGTCCTTTGGGTGCATTTTGTCGTGTGGTGTGTATTGTGTCGGGTTGGGTGTATTGTGGTGGGTTCGGTGTATTGTGTCGGGTTGGGTGTATTGTATCGGGTTGGGTGTATTGTTTCTGGTTGGGTGTATTGTGTCGGTTTGGGTGTATTGTGTCGGGTTGGGTGTATTGTGTCGGGTTGTGTGTATTATGTCGGGTTGGGTGTATTGTATCGGGTTGGGTGTATTGTGTCAGGTTGGGTGTATTATGTCGGGTTGGGTGTATTGTGTCGGGTTGAGTGTATCATGGTGGGTTGGGTATATTGTGTCGGGTTGGGTGTATTGTGTCAGGTTAGGTATATTCAGTTAGGTACATTGTGTCGGGTTCGGTGTATTGTTTTGGTTTGTGTGTATTGTGTCGGGTTGGGTGTATTGTGTCGTGTTGGGTGTATTGTGTCCGGTTGGGTGCTTTGTGTCCCTTTGGGTGCTTTGTGTCGTGTGGTGTGTATTGTGTCGGGTTGGGTGTATTGTGGTGGGTTCGGTGTATTGTGCCAGGTTGGGTGTATTGTGTCGGCTTGGGTGTATTGTATTGGGTTGGGTGTATTGTGTCAACCTGGGAGTATTGTGTCGTGTTGAGTGTATTTTGTCAGGTTGTGTGTATTGTGTCGGATTGCGTGTATTGTATCGTGCTGGGTGTATTGTGTCGCGTTGGGTGTATTGTGTCAGGTTGGGTATATTGGGTTCGGTATATTGTGTCGGTTTCGGTGTATTGTGTTGGTTTGGATGTATTGTGTCGGGTTGGGTGTATTGTGTCGCGTTGGGTGTATTGTGTCGGGTTGGGTGTATTGTGTCGGGTTGGGTGTATTGTGTCGGGTTGGGTGTATTGTGTTGGTTTGGATGTATTGTGTCGGGTTGGGTGTATTGTGTCGGGTTGGGTGTATTGTGTCGGGTTGGGTGTATTGTGTCAGGTTGGGTATATTGGGTTCGGTATATTGTGTCGGTTTCGGTGTATTGTGTTGGTTTGGATGTATTGTGTCGGGTTGTGTCTATTGTGTCGGGTCGTGTGTATTGTGTCGGGTTGGGTGTATCGTGGTGGGTTCGGTGTATTGTACCGTGTTGGGTGTATTGTGTCGGGTTGGGTGTATTGTATTGGATTGGGTGTCTTGTGTCAACTGGGGAGTATTGTATTGAGTTGAGTGTATCTTGTCAGGTTCTCTGTGTTGTGTCGGATTGCATGTATTGTGTCGTGCTGGGTTTATTGTGTCGGGTTAGGTGTATTGTGTAGGTTTGGGTGTATTCTGTCGGGTTGGGTGTATTGTGTCGGGTTGGGTGTATTGTGTCGGGTTGGGTGTATTGTGTCGGGTTGGGTGTATTGTGTCAGGTTGGGTGCTTTGTGTCCCTTTGGGTGCATTGTGTCGTGTGGTGTGTATTGTGTCGGGTTGGGTGTATCGTGGTGGCTTTGGTGTATTGTGTTGGGTTGGGTGTATTGTATTGGGTTGGGCGTATTGTGTCAACTTGGGAGTATTGTGTCGAGTTGAGTGTATTGTGTCAGGTTGTGTGTATTGTGTCGGGTTGGGTGTATTGTGTCGGATTGGGTTTATTGTGTCGGGTTGGGTGTATTGTGTCAGTTTGGGTGTATTATGCCAGGTTGGTTGTATTGTGTCAGGGTGGGTGTGTTGTGTTGGGTTGGGTGTATTGTGTTGTGTTGTGTGTATTGCGTCCAGTTGTGTGCATTGTGTCAGATTGGGTGTATCGTGGTGGGTTCTGTGTATTGTATCGGGTTGGGTGTATTGTGTCGGGTTGGGTGTATTGTATCGGGTTGGGTGTATTGTTTCTGGTTGGGTGTATTGTGTCGGTTTGGGTGTATTGAGTCGGGTTGGGTGTATTGTGTCGGGTTGGGTGTATTGTGTCGGGTTGGGTGTATTGTGTCGGGTTGGGTGTATTGTGTCAGGTTGTGTGTATTGTGTCGGATTGCGTGTATTGTGTCGTGCTGGGTGTATTGTGTCGGGTTGGGTGTATTGTGTCAGGTTGGGTATCTTGGGTTCGGTATATTGTGTCAGGCTCGGTGTATTGTGTTGATTTGGATGTATTGTGTCGTGTTGGGTGCATTGTGTCGGGTCGTGTCTACTGTGTCGGGTCGTGTGTATTGTGTCGGGTTGGGTGTATCGTGGTGGGTTCGTTGTATTGTACCGGGTTGGGTGTATTGTGTCGGGTTGGGTGTATTGTATTGGGTTGGGTGTCTTGTGTCAACTGGGTAGCATTGTATCGAGTTGAGTGTGTCTTGTCAGGTTCTCTGTATTGTGACGGATTGCGTGTATTGTGTCGTGCTGGGTGTATTGTGTCGTGCTGGGTGTATTGTTTCGGGTTAGGTGTATTGTGTAGGTTTGGGTGTATTCTGTCGGGTTGGGTGTATTGTGTCGGGTTGGCTGTGTTGTGTCGGGTTGGGTGTATTGTGTCGGGTTCGGCGTATTGTGTCGGGTTGGGTGTATTGTGTCAGGTTGGGTGTATTCTGTTGGGGTGGGTATATTGGGTTGGGTATATTGTGTCGGGTTGGGTGTATTGTGTCGGGTTGGGTGTGTTGTGTCGGGTTGGGTGTACCGTGGTGGGTTCAGTGTATTGTACCGGGTTGGATGTATTGTGTCGGGTTGGGTGTATTGTATTGGGTTGGGTGTCTTGTGTCAACTGGGGAGTATTGTATCGAGTTGAGTGTATCTTGACAGGTTCTCTGTATTGTGACGGATTGCGTGTATTGTGTCGTGCTGGGTGTATTGTGTCGTGCTGGGTGTATTGTTTCGGGTTAGGTGTATTGAGTAGGTTTGGGTGTATTCTGTCGGGTTGGGTGTATTGTGTCGGGTTGGGTGTATTGTGTCGGGTTCGGTGTATTGTGTCGGGTTGGGTGTATTGTGTCAGGTTGGGTGTATTGTGTTGGGTTGGGTATATTGGGTTGGGTGTATTGTGTCAGGTTGGGTGTATTGTGTCGGGTTGGGTATATTGGGTTGGGTATATTGTGACGGGTTCGGTGTATTGTGTTGGTTTGGGTGTAATGTGTCAGGTTGTGTCTATTGTGTCGTGTTGGGTGTATTGTGTCGTGTTGGGTGTATTGTGTCGTGTTGGGTGCATTGTGTCCATTTGGGTGCATTGTGTCGGGTCATGTGTATTGTGTCGGGTTGGGTGTATCGTGGTGGGTTCGGTGTATTGTGTCGGGTTGCGTGTATTGTATTGGGTTGGGTGTATTGTGTCAACCTTGGAGTATTGTGTCGAGTTGAGTGTATTTTGTCAGGTTGTGTGTATTGTGTCGGGTTGGGTGTATTGTGTCAGGTTGGGTATATTGGGTTCGGTATATTGTGTCGGTTTCGGTGTATTGTGTTGGTTTGGATGTATTGTGTCGGGTTGGGTGTATTGTGTCGGGTTGGGTGTATTGTGTCGGGTTGGGTGTATTATGTCTGGTTGGGTGTATTGTGTCGGGTTGGGTGTATTATGTCGGGTTGGGTGTATTGTGTCGGGTTGAGTGTATCGTGGTGGGTTGGGTATATTGTGTCGGGTTGGGTGTATTGTGTCAAGTTAGGTATATTCGGTTAGGTATATTGTGTCGGGTTCGGTGTATTGTGTTGGTTTGGGTGTATTGTGTCGGGTTGGGTGTATTGTGTCGTGTTGGGGGTATTGTGTCGGGTTGGGTGCTTTGTGTCCTTTGGGTGCATTTTGTCGTGTGGTGTGTATTGTGTCGGGTTGGGTGTATCGTGGTGGGTTCGGTGTATTGTGTCGCGTTGGGTGTATTGTATCGGGTTGGGTGTATTATTTCTGGTTGGGTGTATTGTGTCGGTTTGGGTGTATTGTGTCGGGTTGGGTGTATTGTGTCGGGTTGGGTGTATTATGTCGGGTTGGGTGTATTGTATCGGGTTGGGTGTATTGTGTCGGGTTGGGTGTATTATGTCGGGTTGGGTGTATTGTGTTGGGTTGAGTGTATCGTGGTGGGTTGGGTATATTGTGTCGGGTTGGGTGTATTGTGTCAGGTTAGGTATATTCAGTTAGGTACATTGTGTCGGGTTCGGTGTATTGTTTTGGTTGGCGTGTATTGTGTCGGGTTGGGTGTATTGTGTCGTGTTGGGTGTATTGTGTCGTGTTGGGTGTATTGTGTCCGGTTGGGTGCTTTGTGTCCCTTTTGGTGCTTTGTGTCGTGTGGTGCGTATTGTGTCGGGTTGGTTGTATTGTGGTGGGTTCGGAGTATTGTGCCAGGTTGGGTGTATTGTGTCGGCTTGGGTGTATTGTATTGGGTTGGGTGTATTGTGTCAACCTGGGAGTATTGTGTCGAGTTGAGTGTATTTTGTCAGGTTGTGTGTATTGTGTCGGATTGCGTGTATTGTATCGTGCTGGGTGTATTGTGTCGGGTTGGGTGTATTGTGTCAGGTTGGGTATATTGGGTTCGGTATATTGTGTCGGTTTCGGTGTATTGTGTTGGTTTGGATGTATTGTGTCGGGTTCGGTGTATTGTGTCGGGTTGGGTGTATTGTGTCGTGTTGGGTGTATTGTGTCGGGTTGGGTGTATTGTGTCCGTTTGGGTGCATTGTGTCGGGTCGTGTCTATTGTGTCGGGTCGTGTGTATTGTGTCGGGTTGGGTGTATCGTGTGGGTTCGGTGTATTGTACCGTGTTGGGTGTATTGTGTCGGGTTGGGTGTATCGTGGTGGGTTCGGTGTATTGTACCGGGTTGGGTGTATTGTGTCGGGTTGGGTGTATTGTATTGGATTGGGTGTCTTGTGTCAACTGGGGAGTATTGTATTGAGTTGAGTGTATCTTGTCAGGTTCTCTGTGTTGTGTCGGATTGCGTGTATTGTGTCGTGCTGGGTTTATTGTGTTGGGTTAGGTGTATTGTGTAGGTTTAGGTGTATTCTGTCGGGTTGGGTGTATTGTGTCGGGTTGGGTGTATTGTGTCGGGTTGGGTGTATTGTGTCGTGTTGGGTGTATTGTGTCAGGTTGGGTGTATTGTGTCGGGTTGGGTGTATTGTGTCGGGTTGGGTGTATTGTGTCGGGTTCGGTGTATTGTGTCGGGTTGGGTGTATTGTGTCCCTTTGGGTGCATTGTGTCGGGTTGGGTTTATCGTGGTGGGTTTGGTGTATTGTGTCGGGTTGGGTGTATTGTATTGGGTTGGGTGTATTGTGTCAACTTGGGAGTATTGTGTCGAGTTGAGTGTATTGTGTCAGGTTGTGTGTATTGTGTCGGGTTGGGTGTATTGTGTCGGATTGGGTGCATTGTGTCCCTTTGGGTGCATTGTGTCGGGTTGGGTTTATCGTGGTGGGTTTGGTGTATTGTGTCGGGTTGGGTGTATTGTATTGGGTTGGGTGTATTGTGTCAACTTGGGAGTATTGTGTCGAGTTGAGTGTATTGTGTCAGGTTGTGTGTATTGTGTCGGGTTGGGTGTATTGTGTCGGATTGGGTGTATTGTGTCGCGTTGGGTGTATTGTGTCAGTTTGGGTGTATTATGCCAGGTTGGTTGTATTGTGTCAGGGTGGGTGTGTTGTGTTGGGTCGGGTGTATTGTGTTGTGTTGTGTGTATTGCGTCCAGTTGTGTGTATTGTGTCAGATTGGGTGTATCGTGGTGGGTTCGGTGTATTGTATCGGGTTGGGTGTATTGTGTCGGATTGGGTGTATTGTGTCGGGTTGGGTGTATTGTATCGGGTTGGGTGTATTGTGTCGGATTGGGTGTATTGTGTCGGGTTGGGTGGATTGTATCGGGTTGGGTGTATTGTTTCTGGTTGGGTGTATTGTGTCGGTTTGGGTGTATTGAGTCGGGTTGGGTGTATTGTGTCGGGTTGGATGTATTATGTCGGGTTGGGTGTATTGTGTCGGGTTGGGTGTATTGTGTCGGATTGGGTGTATTGTGTCGGGTTGGGTGGATTGTATCGGGTTGGGTGTATTGTTTCTGGTTGGGTGTATTGTGTCGGTTTGGGTGTATTGAGTCGGGTTGGGTGTATTGTGTCGGGTTGGATGTATTATGTCGGGTTGGGTGTATTGTGTCGGGTTGGGTGTATTGTGTCGGGTTGAGTGTATTGTGTCAGGTTGTGTGTATTGTGTCGGATTGCGTGTATTGTGTCGTGCTGGGTGTATTGTGTCGGGTTGGGTGTATTGTGTCAGATTGGGTATCTTGGTTTCGGTATATTGTGTCAGGCTCGGTGTATTGTGTTGGTTTGGATGTATTGTGTCGGGTTGGGTGTATTGTGTCGTGTTGGGTGTATTGTGTCGGTTTGGGTGCATTGTGTCCGTTTGGGTGCATTGTGTCGGGTCGTGCCTATTGTGTCGGGTCGTGTGTATTGTGTCGCGTTGGGTGTATCGTGGTGGGTTCGTTGTATTGTACCGGGTTGGGTGTATTGTGTCGGGTTGGGTGTATTGTATTGGGTTGGGTGTCTTGTGTCAACTGGGGAGCATTGTATCGAGTTGAGTGTATCTTGTCAGGTTCTCTGGATTGTGACGGATTGCGTGTGTTGTGTCGTGCTGGGTGTATTGTGTCGTGCTGGGTGTATTGTTTCGGGTTAGGAGTATTGTGTAGGTTTGGGTATATTCTGTCGGGTTGGGTGTATTGTGTCGGGTTGGGTGTATTGTGTCGGGTTCGGTGTATTGTGTCGGGTTGGGTGTATTGTGTCAGGTTGGGTGTATTGTGTTGGGTTGGGTATATTGGGTTGGGTATATTGTGTCGGGTTGGGTGTATTGTGTCGGGTTGGGTGTGTTGTGTCGGGTTGGGTGTATTGTGTCAGGTTAGGTATATTCAGTTAGGTACATTGTGTCGGGTTCGGTGTATTGTTTTGGTTTGTGTGTATTGTGTCGGGTTGGGTGTATTGTGTCGTGTTGGGTGTATTGTGTCCGGTTAGGTGCTTTGTGTCCCTTTGGGTGCATTGTGTCGTGTGGTGTGTACTGTGTCGGGTTGGGTGTATCGTGGTGGGTTCGGTGTATTGTGCCAGGTTGGGTGTATTGTGTCGGCTTGGGTGTATTGTATTGGGTTGGGCGTATTGTGTCAACCTGGGAGTATTGTGTCGAGTTGAGTGTATTTTGTCAGGATGTGTGTATTGTGTCGGATTGCGTGTATTGTATCGTGCTGGGTGTATTGTGTCGGGTTGGGTGTATTGTGTCAGGTTAGGTATATTGGGTTCGGTATATTGTGTCGGTTTCGGTGTATTGTGTTGGTTTGGATGTATTGTGTCGGGTTGGGTGTATTGTGTCGGGTTGGGTATATTCTGTCGGGTTGGGTGTATTGTGTCGGGTTGGGTGTATTGTGTCGGGTTGGGTGTATTGTGTCGGGTTGGGTGTATTGTGTCGTGTTGGGTGTATTGTGTCGGGTTGGGTATATTCTGTCGGGTTGGGTGTATTGTGTCGGGTTGGGTGTATTGTGTAGGGTTGGGTGTATTGTGTCGTGTTGGGTGTATTGTGTCGGGTTGGGTGTATTGTGTCGTGTTGGGTGTATTGTGTCGGGTTGGGTGTATTGTGTCGTGTTGGGTGTATTGTGTCGGGTTGGGTGTATTGTGTCAGGTTGGGTATATTGGGTTCGGTATATTGTGTCGGGTTGGGTGTATTGTGTTGGTTTGGATGTATTATGTCGGGTTGGGTGCATTGTGTCCGTTTGGGTGCATTGTGTCGGGTCGTGTCTATTGTGTCGGGTCGTGTGTATTGTGTCGGGTTGGGTGTATCGTGGTGGGTTCGGTGTATTGTACCGGGTTGGGTGTATTGTGTCGATTTGGGTGTATTGTATTGGATTGGGTGTCTTGTGTCAACTGGGGAGTATTGTATCGAGTTGAGTGTATCTTGTCAGGTTCTCTGTGTTGTGTCGGATTGCGTGTATTGTGTCGTGCTGGGTGTATTGTGTCATGCTGGGTTTATTGTGTCGGGTTAGGTGTATTGTGTAGGTTTGGGTGTATTCTGTCGGGTTGGGTGTATTGTGTCGGGTTGGGTGTATTGTGTCGGGTTCGGTGTATTGTGTCGGGTTGGGTGTATTGTGTCGGGTTGGGTGTATTGTGTCAGGTTGGGTGCTTTGTGTCCCTCTGGGTGCATTGTGTCGTGTGGTGTGTATTGTGTCGTGTTGGGTGTATTGTGTCGGGTTGGGTGCTTTGTGTCCCTTTGGGTGCATTGTGTCGTGTGGTGTGTATTGTGTCGGGTTGGGTGTATCGTGGTGGGTTTGGTGTATTGTGTCGTGTTGGGTGTATTGTATTGGGTTGGGTGTATTGTGTCAACTTGGGAGTATTGTGTCGAGTTGAGTGTATTGTGTCAGGTTGTGTGTATTGTGTCGGGTTGGGTGTATTGTGTCGGATTGGGTGTATTGTGTCGGGTTGGGTGTATTGTGTAAGTTTGGGTGTATTATGCCAGGTTGGTTGTATTGTGTCAGGGTGGGTGTGTTGTGTTGGGTTGGGTGTATTGTGTTGTGTTTTGTGTATTGCGTCCAGTTGTGTGTATTGTGTCAGATTGGGTGTATCGTGGTGGGTTCGGTGTATTGTATCGGGTTGGGTGTATTGTGTCAAGTTGGGTATCTTGGGTTCGGTATATTGTGTCAGGCTCGGTGTATTGTGTTGGTTTGGATGTATTGTGTCGGGTTGGGTGTATTGTGTCGTGTTGGGTGTATTGTGTCGGTTTGGGTGCATTGTGTCCGTTTGGGTGCATTGTGTCGGGTCGTGCCTATTGTGTCGGGTCGTGTGTATTGTGTCGCGTTGGGTGTATCGTGGTGGGTTCGTTGTATTGTTCCGGGTTGGGTGTATTGTGTCGGGTTGGGTGTATTGTATTGGGTTGGGTGTCTTGTGTCAACTGGGGAGCATTGTATCGAGTTGAGTGTATCTTGTCAGGTTCTCTGGATTGTGACGGATTGCGTGTGTTGTGTCGTGCTGGGTGTATTGTGTCGTGCTGGGTGTATTGTTTCGGGTTAGGTGTATTGTGTAGGTTTGGGTGTATTCTGTCGGGTTGGGTGTATTGTGTCGGGTTGGGTGTATTGTGTCGGGTTCGGTGTATTGTGTCGGGTTGGGTGTATTGTGTCGGGTTGGGTGTATTGTGTTGGGTTGGGTATATTGGGTTGGGTATATTGTGTCGGGTTGGGTGTATTGTGTCGGGTTGGGTGTGTTGTGTCGGGTTGGGTGTATCGTGGTGGGTTCGGTGTATTGTACCGGGTTGGGTGTATTGTGTCGGGTTGGGTGTATTGTATTGGGTTGGGTGTCTTGTGTCAACTGGGGAGTATTGTATCGAGTTGAGTGTATCTTGACAGGTTCTCTGTATTGTGGCAGATTGCGTGTATTGTGTCGTGCTGGGTGTATTGTGTCATGCTGGGTGTATTGTTTCGGGTTAGGTGTATTGTGTACGTTTGGGTGTATTCTGTCGGGTTGGGTGTATTGTGTCGGGTTGGGTGTATTGTGTCGGGTTCGGTGTATTGTGTCGGGTTGGGTGTATTGTGTCGGATTGGGTGTATTGTGTCGGGTTGGGTGTATTGTATCGGGTTGGGTGTATTGTTTCTGGTTGGGTGTATTGTGTCGGTTTGGGTGTATTGAGTCGGGTTGGGTGTATTGTGTCGGGTTGGATGTATTATGTCGGGTTGGGTGTATTGTGTCGGGTTGGGTGTATTGTGTCGGGTTGGGTGTATTGTGTCAGGTTGTGTGTATTTTGTCGGATTGCGTGTATTGTGTCGTGCTGGGTGTATTGTGTCGGGTTGGGTGTATTGTGTCAGGTTGGGTATCTTGGGTTCGGTATATTGTGTCAGGCTCGGTGTATTGTGTTGGTTTGGATGTATTGTGTCGGGTTGGGTGTATTGTGTCGTGTTGGGTGTATTGTGTCGGTTTGGGTGCATTGTGTCCGTTTGGGTGCATTGTGTCGGGTCGTGTCTATTGTGTCGGGTCGTGTGTATTGTGTCGGGTTGGGTGTATCGCGGTGGGTTCGTTGTATTGTACCGGGTTGGGTGTATTGTGTCGGGTTGGGTGTATTGTATTGGGTTGGGTGTCTTGTGTCAACTGGGGAGCATTGTATCGAGTTGAGTGTATCTTGTCAGGTTCTCTGTATTGTGACGGATTGCGTGTGTTGTGTCGTGCTGGGTGTATTGTGTCGTGCTGGGTGTATTGTTTCGGGTTAGGTGTATTGTGTAGGTTTGGGTGTATTCTGTCGGGTTGGGTGTATTGTGTCGGGTTGGGTGTATTGTGTCGGGTTCGGTGTATTGTGTCGGGTTGGGTGTATTGTGTCAGGTTGGGTGTATTGTGTTGGGTTGGGTATATTGGGTTGGGTATATTGTGTCGGGTTGGGTGTATTGTGTCGGGTTGGGTGTGTTGTGTCGGGTTGGGTGTATTGTGTCAGGTTAGGTATATTCAGTTAGGTACATTGTGTCGGGTTCGGTGTATTGTTTTGGTTTGTGTGTATTGTGTCGGGTTGGGTGTATTGTGTCGTGTTGGGTGTATTGTGTCCGGTTAGGTGCTTTGTGTCCCTTTGGGTGCATTGTGTCGTGTGGTGTGTACTGTGTCGGGTTGGGTGTATCGTGGTGGGTTCGGTGTATTGTGCCAGGTTGGGTGTATTGTGTCGGCTTGGGTGTATTGTATTGGGTTGGGCGTATTGTGTCAACCTGGGAGTATTGTGTCGAGTTGAGTGTATTTTGTCAGGATGTGTGTATTGTGTCGGATTGCGTGTATTGTATCGTGCTGGGTGTATTGTGTCGGGTTGGGTGTATTGTGTCAGGTTAGGTATATTGGGTTCGGTATATTGTGTCGGTTTCGGTGTATTGTGTTGGTTTGGATGTATTGTGTCGGGTTGGGTGTATTGTGTCGGGTTGGGTATATTCTGTCGGGTTGGGTGTATTGTGTCGGGTTGGGTGTATTGTGTCGGGTTGGGTATATTCTGTCGGGTTGGGTGTATTGTGTCGGGTTGGGTGTATTGTGTCGGGTTGGGTGTATTGTGTCGGGTTGGGTGTATTGTGTCGTGTTGGGTGTATTGTGTCGGGTTGGGTATATTCTGTCGGGTTGGGTGTATTGTGTCGGGTTGGGTGTATTGTGTCGGGTTGGGTGTATTGTGTCGTGTTGGGTGTATTGTGTCGGGTTGGGTGTATTGTGTCGTGTTGGGTGTATTGTGTCGGGTTGGGTGTATTGTGTCGTGTTGGGTGTATTGTGTCGGGTTGGGTGTATTGTGTCAGGTTGGGTATATTGGGTTCGGTATATTGTGTCGGGTTGGGTGTATTGTGTTGGTTTGGATGTATTATGTCGGGTTGGGTGCATTGTGTCCGTTTGGGTGCATTGTGTCGGGTCGTGTCTATTGTGTCGGGTCGTGTGTATTGTGTCGGGTTGGGTGTATCGTGGTGGGTTCGGTGTATTGTACCGGGTTGGGTGTATTGTGTCGATTTGGGTGTATTGTATTGGATTGGGTGTCTTGTGTCAACTGGGGAGTATTGTATCGAGTTGAGTGTATCTTGTCAGGTTCTCTGTGTTGTGTCGGATTGCGTGTATTGTGTCGTGCTGGGTGTATTGTGTCATGCTGGGTTTATTGTGTCGGGTTAGGTGTATTGTGTAGGTTTGGGTGTATTCTGTCGGGTTGGGTGTATTGTGTCGGGTTGGGTGTATTGTGTCGGGTTCGGTGTATTGTGTCGGGTTGGGTGTATTGTGTCGGGTTGGGTGTATTGTGTCAGGTTGGGTGCTTTGTGTCCCTCTGGGTGCATTGTGTCGTGTGGTGTGTATTGTGTCGTGTTGGGTGTATTGTGTCGGGTTGGGTGCTTTGTGTCCCTTTGGGTGCATTGTGTCGTGTGGTGTGTATTGTGTCGGGTTGGGTGTATCGTGGTGGGTTTGGTGTATTGTGTCGTGTTGGGTGTATTGTATTGGGTTGGGTGTATTGTGTCAACTTGGGAGTATTGTGTCGAGTTGAGTGTATTGTGTCAGGTTGTGTGTATTGTGTCGGGTTGGGTGTATTGTGTCGGATTGGGTGTATTGTGTCGGGTTGGGTGTATTGTGTAAGTTTGGGTGTATTATGCCAGGTTGGTTGTATTGTGTCAGGGTGGGTGTGTTGTGTTGGGTTGGGTGTATTGTGTTGTGTTTTGTGTATTGCGTCCAGTTGTGTGTATTGTGTCAGATTGGGTGTATCGTGGTGGGTTCGGTGTATTGTATCGGGTTGGGTGTATTGTGTCGGATTGGGTGTATTGTGTCGGGTTGGGTGTATTGTGTCAAGTTGGGTATCTTGGGTTCGGTATATTGTGTCAGGCTCGGTGTATTGTGTTGGTTTGGATGTATTGTGTCGGGTTGGGTGTATTGTGTCGTGTTGGGTGTATTGTGTCGGTTTGGGTGCATTGTGTCCGTTTGGGTGCATTGTGTCGGGTCGTGCCTATTGTGTCGGGTCGTGTGTATTGTGTCGCGTTGGGTGTATCGTGGTGGGTTCGTTGTATTGTACCGGGTTGGGTGTATTGTGTCGGGTTGGGTGTATTGTATTGGGTTGGGTGTCTTGTGTCAACTGGGGAGCATTGTATCGAGTTGAGTGTATCTTGTCAGGTTCTCTGGATTGTGACGGATTGCGTGTGTTGTGTCGTGCTGGGTGTATTGTGTCGTGCTGGGTGTATTGTTTCGGGTTAGGTGTATTGTGTAGGTTTGGGTGTATTCTGTCGGGTTGGGTGTATTGTGTCGGGTTGGGTGTATTGTGTCGGGTTCGGTGTATTGTGTCGGGTTGGGTGTATTGTGTCAGGTTGGGTGTATTGTGTTGGGTTGGGTATATTGGGTTGGGTATATTGTGTCGGGTTGGGTGTATTGTGTCGGGTTGGGTGTGTTGTGTCGGGTTGGGTGTATCGTGGTGGGTTCGGTGTATTGTACCGGGTTGGGTGTATTGTGTCGGGTTGGGTGTATTGTATTGGGTTGGGTGTCTTGTGTCAACTGGGGAGTATTGTATCGAGTTGAGTGTATCTTGACAGGTTCTCTGTATTGTGGCAGATTGCGTGTATTGTGTCGTGCTGGGTGTATTGTGTCATGCTGGGTGTATTGTTTCGGGTTAGGTGTATTGTGTACGTTTGGGTGTATTCTGTCGGGTTGGGTGTATTGTGTCGGGTTGGGTGTATTGTGTCGGGTTCGGTGTATTGTGTCGGGTTGGGTGTATTGTGTCGGATTGGGTGTATTGTGTCGGGTTGGGTGTATTGTATCGGGTTGGGTGTATTGTTTCTGGTTGGGTGTATTGTGTCGGTTTGGGTGTATTGAGTCGGGTTGGGTGTATTGTGTCGGGTTGGATGTATTATGTCGGGTTGGGTGTATTGTGTCGGGTTGGGTGTATTGTGTCGGGTTGGGTGTATTGTGTCAGGTTGTGTGTATTTTGTCGGATTGCGTGTATTGTGTCGTGCTGGGTGTATTGTGTCGGGTTGGGTGTATTGTGTCAGGTTGGGTATCTTGGGTTCGGTATATTGTGTCAGGCTCGGTGTATTGTGTTGGTTTGGATGTATTGTGTCGGGTTGGGTGTATTGTGTCGTGTTGGGTGTATTGTGTCGGTTTGGGTGCATTGTGTCCGTTTGGGTGCATTGTGTCGGGTCGTGTCTATTGTGTCGGGTCGTGTGTATTGTGTCGGGTTGGGTGTATCGCGGTGGGTTCGTTGTATTGTACCGGGTTGGGTGTATTGTGTCGGGTTGGGTGTATTGTATTGGGTTGGGTGTCTTGTGTCAACTGGGGAGCATTGTATCGAGTTGAGTGTATCTTGTCAGGTTCTCTGTATTGTGACGGATTACGTGTGTTGTGTCGTGCTGGGTGTATTGTGTCGTGCTGGGTGTATTGTTTCGGGTTAGGTGTATTGTGTAGGTTTGGGTGTATTCTGTCGGGTTGGGTGTATTGTGTCGGGTTGGGTGTATTGTGTCGGGTTCGGTGTATTGTGTCGGGTTGGGTGTATTGTGTCAGGTTGGGTGTATTGTGTTGGGTTGGGTATATTGGGTTGGGTATATTGTGTCGGGTTGGGTGTATTGTGTCGGGTTGGGTGTGTTGTGTCGGGTTGGGTGTATTGTGTCAGGTTAGGTATATTCAGTTAGGTACATTGTGTCGGGTTCGGTGTATTGTTTTGGTTTGTGTGTATTGTGTCGGGTTGGGTGTATTGTGTCGTGTTGGGTGTATTGTGTCCGGTTAGGTGCTTTGTGTCCCTTTGGGTGCATTGTGTCGTGTGGTGTGTACTGTGTCGGGTTGGGTGTATCGTGGTGGGTTCGGTGTATTGTGCCAGGTTGGGTGTATTGTGTCGGCTTGGGTGTATTGTATTGGGTTGGGCGTATTGTGTCAACCTGGGAGTATTGTGTCGAGTTGAGTGTATTTTGTCAGGATGTGTGTATTGTGTCGGATTGCGTGTATTGTATCGTGCTGGGTGTATTGTGTCGGGTTGGGTGTATTGTGTCAGGTTAGGTATATTGGGTTCGGTATATTGTGTCGGTTTCGGTGTATTGTGTTGGTTTGGATGTATTGTGTCGGGTTGGGTGTATTGTGTCGGGTTGGGTATATTCTGTCGGGTTGGGTGTATTGTGTCGGGTTGGGTGTATTGTGTCGGGTTGGGTATATTCTGTCGGGTTGGGTGTATTGTGTCGGGTTGGGTGTATTGTGTCGGGTTGGGTGTATTGTGTCGGGTTGGGTGTATTGTGTCGTGTTGGGTGTATTGTGTCGGGTTGGGTATATTCTGTCGGGTTGGGTGTATTGTGTCGGGTTGGGTGTATTGTGTCGGGTTGGGTGTATTGTGTCGTGTTGGGTGTATTGTGTCGGGTTGGGTGTATTGTGTCGTGTTGGGTGTATTGTGTCGGGTTGGGTGTATTGTGTCGTGTTGGGTGTATTGTGTCGGGTTGGGTGTATTGTGTCAGGTTGGGTATATTGGGTTCGGTATATTGTGTCGGGTTGGGTGTATTGTGTTGGTTTGGATGTATTATGTCGGGTTGGGTGCATTGTGTCCGTTTGGGTGCATTGTGTCGGGTCGTGTCTATTGTGTCGGGTCGTGTGTATTGTGTCGGGTTGGGTGTATCGTGGTGGGTTCGGTGTATTGTACCGGGTTGGGTGTATTGTGTCGATTTGGGTGTATTGTATTGGATTGGGTGTCTTGTGTCAACTGGGGAGTATTGTATCGAGTTGAGTGTATCTTGTCAGGTTCTCTGTGTTGTGTCGGATTGCGTGTATTGTGTCGTGCTGGGTGTATTGTGTCATGCTGGGTTTATTGTGTCGGGTTAGGTGTATTGTGTAGGTTTGGGTGTATTCTGTCGGGTTGGGTGTATTGTGTCGGGTTGGGTGTATTGTGTCGGGTTCGGTGTATTGTGTCGGGTTGGGTGTATTGTGTCGGGTTGGGTGTATTGTGTCAGGTTGGGTGCTTTGTGTCCCTCTGGGTGCATTGTGTCGTGTGGTGTGTATTGTGTCGTGTTGGGTGTATTGTGTCGGGTTGGGTGCTTTGTGTCCCTTTGGGTGCATTGTGTCGTGTGGTGTGTATTGTGTCGGGTTGGGTGTATCGTGGTGGGTTTGGTGTATTGTGTCGTGTTGGGTGTATTGTATTGGGTTGGGTGTATTGTGTCAACTTGGGAGTATTGTGTCGAGTTGAGTGTATTGTGTCAGGTTGTGTGTATTGTGTCGGGTTGGGTGTATTGTGTCGGATTGGGTGTATTGTGTCGGGTTGGGTGTATTGTGTAAGTTTGGGTGTATTATGCCAGGTTGGTTGTATTGTGTCAGGGTGGGTGTGTTGTGTTGGGTTGGGTGTATTGTGTTGTGTTTTGTGTATTGCGTCCAGTTGTGTGTATTGTGTCAGATTGGGTGTATCGTGGTGGGTTCGGTGTATTGTATCGGGTTGGGTGTATTGTGTCGGATTGGGTGTATTGTGTCGGGTTGGGTGTATTGTTTCGGGTTGGGTGTATTGTTTGTGGTTGGGTGTATTGTGTCGGTTTGGGTGTATTGAGTCGGGTTGGGTGCATTGTGTCGGGTTGGGTGTATTATGTCGGGTTGGGTGTATTGTGTCGGGTTGAGTGTATTGTGTCGGGTTGGGTGTATTGTGTCAGGTTGTGTGTATTGTGTCGGATTGCGTGTATTGTGTCGTGCTGGGTGTATTGTGTCGGGTTGGGTGTATTGTGTCAAGTTGGGTATCTTGGGTTCGGTATATTGTGTCAGGCTCGGTGTATTGTGTTGATTTGGATGTATTGTGTCAGGTTGGGTGTATTGTGCCGTGTTGGGTGTATTGTGTCAGTTTGGGTGCATTGTGTCCGTTTGGGAGCATTGTGTCGGGTCGTGTCTATTGTGTCGGGTCGTGTGTATTGTGTCGGGTTGGGTGTATCATGGTGGGTTTGTTGTATTGTACCGGGTTGGGTGTATTGTGTCGTGTTGGGTGTATTGTGTCGGGTTGGGTGTATTGTGGTGGGTTCGGTGTATTGTACCGGGTTGGGTGTATTGTGTCGGGTTGGGTGTAATGTATTGGGTTGGGTGTCTTGTGTCAACTGGGGAGCATTGTATCGAGTTGAGTGTATCTTGTCAGGATCTCTGTATTGTGACGGATTGCGTGTGTTGGGTCGTGCTGGGTGTATTGTGTCGTGCTGGGTGTATTGTTTCGGGTTAGGTGTATTGTGTAGGTTTGGGTGTATTCTGTCGGGTTGGGTGTATTGTGTCGGGTTGGGTCTATTGTGTCGGGTTCGGTGTATTGTGTCGGGTTGGGTGTATTGTGTCAGATTGGGTGTTTTGTGTTGGGTTGGGTATATTGGGTTGGGTATATTGTGTCGGGTTGGGTGTATTGTGTCGGGTTGGGTGTGTTGTGTCGGGTTGGGTGTATCGTGGTGGGTTCAGTGTATTGTACCGGGTTGGGTGTATTGTGTCGGGTTGGGTGTATTGTATTGGGTTGGGTGTCTTGTGTCAACTGGGGAGTATTGTATCGAGTTGAGTGTATCTTGACAGGTTCTCTGTATTGTGATGGATTGCGTGTATTGTGTCGTGCTGGGTGTATTGTGTCGTGCTGGGTGTATTGTTTCGGGTTAGGTGTATTGTGTAGGTTTGGGTGTATTCTGTCGGGTTGGGTGTATTGTGTCGGGTTGGGTGTATTGTGTCGGGTTCGGTGTATTCTGTCGGGTTGGGTGTATTGTGTCAGGTTGGGTGTATTGTGTTGGGTTGGGTATATTGGGTTGGGTGTATTGTGTCAGGTTGGGTGTATTGTGTCGGGTTGGGTATATTGGGTTGGGTATATTGTGTCGGGTTCGGTGTATTGTGTTGGTTTGGGTGTAATGTGTCGGGTTGTGTCTATTGTGTCGTGTTGGGTGTATTGTGTCGGGTTGGGTGTATTGTGTCGGGTTCGGTGTATTGTGTCGGGTTGGGTGTATTGTGTCAGGTTGGGTGTATTGTGTTGGGTTGGGTATATTGGGTTGGGTGTATTGTGTCAGGTTGGGTGTATTGTGTCGGGTTGGGTATATTGGGTTGGGTATATTGTGTCGGGTTCGGTGTATTGTGTTGGTTTGGGTGTAAGGTAAACTTGCAGGTTGAGTCCGTAATTAAGAATGCAAATGTAATGTTGTCATTTATCTCAAGAGGCTTGGAATACAAAAGCAGGGATGTACTTCTGAGGCTTTATAAAGCACTGGTTAGGCCCCATTTGGAGTACTGTGAGCAATTTTGGGCCCCACACCTCAGGAAGGACATACTGGCACTGGAGCGGGTCCAGCGGAGATTCACATGGATGATCCCAGGAATGGTAGGCCTGACATACGATGAACGTCTGAGGATCGTGGGATTATATTCATTGGAGTTTAGGAGGTTGAGGGGAGATCTGATAGAAACTTACAAGATAATGAACGGCTTAGATAGGATGGACGTAGGGAAGTTGTTTCCATTAACAGGGGAGACTAGGACGCGGGGGCACAGCCTTAGAATAAAAGGGAGTCACTTTAGAACAGAGATGAGGAGAAATTTCTTCAGCCAGAGAGTGGTGGGTCTGTGGAATTCATTGCCACAGAGGGCTGTGGAGGCCGAGACGTTGAGCGTCTTCAAGACAGAAATTGATAAATTCTTGATTTCTCGAGGAATTAAGGGCTATGGGGAGAGAGCGGGTAAATGGAGTTGAAATCAACCATGATTGAATGGTGGAGTGGACTCGATGGGCCGAATGGCCTTACTTCCGCTCCTATGTCTTATGGTCTTATGGTCTTAATGTGTCGGGTTGTGTCTATTGTGTCGTGTTGGGTGTATTGTGTCGGGTTGGGTGTATTGTGTCGGGTTCGGTGTATTGTGTCGGGTTGGGTGTATTGTGTCAGGTTGGGTGTATTGTGTTGGGTTGGGTATATTGGGTTGGGTGTATTGTGTCAGGTTGGGTGTATTGTGTCGGGTTGGGTATATTGGGTTGGGTATATTGTGTCGGGTTCGGTGTATTGTGTTGGTTTGGGTGTAATGTGTCGGGTTGTGTCTATTGTGTCGGGTTGGGTGTATTGTGTCGGGTTGGGTGTATTGTGTCAGGTTGGGTGTATTGTGTTGGGTTGGGTATATTGGGTTGGGTGTATTGTGTCAGGTTGGGTGTATTGTGTCGGGTTGGGTATATTGGGTTGGGTATATTGTGTCGGGTTCGGTGTATTGTGTTGGTTTGGGCGTAATGTGTCGAGTCATGTGTATTGTGTCGGTTTGGGTTTATCGTGGTGGGTTCGGTGTATTGTGTCGGGTTGCGTGAATTGTATTGGGTTGGGTGTATTGTGTCAACCTTGGACTATTGTGTCGAGTTGAGTGTATTTTGTCAGGTTGTGTGAATTGTGTCAGATTGCGTTTATTGTATCGTGCTGGGTGTATTGTGTCGTGCTGGGTGTATTGTATCGTGCTGGGTGTATTGTGTCGGGTTGGGTGTATTGTGTCAGGTTGGGTATATTGGGTTCGGTATATTGTGTCGGGTTCGGTGTATTGTGTCGTGCTGGGTGTATTGTGTCGGGTTGGGTGTATTGTGTCAGGTTGGGTATATTGGGTTCGGTATATTGTGTCGGGTTCGGTGTATTGTGTTGGTTTGGATGTATTGTGTCGGGTTGGGTGTATTGTGTCGTGTTGGGTGTATTGTGTCAGGTTGGGTGTATTGTGTCGTGTTGGGTGTATTGTGTCGTGTTGGGTATATTGTGTCAGGTTGGGTGTATTGTGTCGTGTTGGGTGTATTGTGTCGTGTTGGGTGTATTGTGTCGGGTTGGGTGCATTGTGTCCGTTTGGGTGCATTTTGTCGGGTTGTGTCTATTGTGTCGGGTCGTGTGTATTGTGTCGGGTTGGGTGTATCGTGGTGGGTTTGGTGTATTGTACCGGGTTGGGTGTATTGTGTCGGGTTGGGTGTATTGTATTGGATTGGGTGTCTTGTGTCAACTGGGGAGTATTGTATCGAGTTGAGTGTATCTTGTCAGGTTCTCTGTGTTGTGTCGGATTGAGTGTTTTGTGTCGTGCTGGGTTTATTGTGTCGGGTTAGGTGTATTGTGTAGGTTTGGGTGTATTCTGTGGGGTTGGGTGTATTGTGTCGGGTTCGGTGTATTGTGTCGGGTTGGGTGTATTGTGTCCGGTTGGGTGCTTTGTGTCCCTTTGGGTGCATTGTGTCGTGTGGTGTGTATTGTGTTGGGTTGGGTGTATCGTGGTGGCTTCGGTGTATTGTGTCGGGTTGGGTGTATTGTTTCTGGTTGGGTGTATTGTGTCGGTTTGGGTGTATTGTGTCGGGTTGGGTGTATTGTGTCGGCTTGGGTGTATTATGTCGGGTTGGGTGTATTGTATCGGGTTGGGTGTATTGTGTCGGGTTGGGTGTATTATGTCGGGTTGGATGTATTGTGTCGGGTTGAGTGTATTGTGGTGGGTTGGGTATATTGTGTCGGGTTGGGTGTATTGTGTCAGGTTAGGTATATTCAGTTAGGTACATTGTGTCGGGTTCGGTGTATTGTTTTGGTTTGTGTGTATTGTGTCGGGTTGGGTGTATTGTGTCGTGTTGGGTGTATTGTGTCCGGTTGGGTGCTTTGTGTCCCTTTGGGTGCATTGTGTCGTGTGGTGTGTATTGTGTCGGGTTGGGTATATCGTGGTGGGTTCGGTGTATTGTGCCAGGTTGGGTGTATTGTGTCGGCTTGGGTGTATTGTATTGGGTTGGGTGTATTGTGTCAACCTGGGAGTATTGTGTCGAGTTGAGTGTATTTTGTCAGGTTGTGTGTATTGTGTCGGATTGCGTGTATTGTATCGTGCTGGGTGTATTGTGTCGTGCTGGGTGTATTGTGTTGACTTGGGTGTATTGTGTTGGGTTGGATGTATTGTGTCAGGTTGGGTGTATTGTGTCAGGTTGGGTGCATTGTGTCGGGTTGGGTGTATTGTGTTGAGTTGGGTGTATTGTGTCGAGTTGGGTGTATTGTGTCGTGTTGGGTGTATTGTGCCGTGTTGGGTGTATTGTCTCAGGTTGGGTGTATTGTGTCGTGTTGGCTGCATTGTGACAGATTTGATGTATTTTGTCAGGTTGGATGTATTGTGTCGGGTTGGGTGTATTGTGTCGGGTTGGGTGTATTGTGTTGGGTTAGGTGTATTGTGTTGGGTTTGAGTGTGTTGTGTCGGGTTGTGTGCATTGTGTCGGGTTGTGTGGATTGTTGTCAGCTTGGTTGTATTGTATTGGGTTGAGTGTATTCTTTCTGGTAGGGTGTATTGTTTCAGTTTGGGTGTATTGAGTCGGGTTCGGTGTATTGTGGTGGGTTCGGTGCATTGGGTCGGGTTGGGTGTATTGTGTCAGGTTGGGTGTATTGTGTCGGGTTGGGTCTATCATGTCGGTTTGAATGTATCGTGTTGGGTTTAATGTTTTGTGTACGTTTGGGTTTATTGAGTCGGGTGGGGTGTATTGTGCCAGGTTGGGTGTATTGTGTCGGGTTGGGTGTATGGTGCTGGATTGTGCGTATTCGGTCGGGTTGGGTGTATTGTCTCACTTTGGGTGTCTTGTGTCAGTTGGGTGTATTTTATTGTGTTGGGTGTATTGTGTTTGGTTGGGTGTATTATGTTTGGTTGTGTGCATCGTGCCGGGTTGGGTGTATTGTGTCAGGTTGGGTGTACTGTGTAAGGTTGGGTGTATTGTGTCGGGTTGGGTGTTTGTGTCAATTTGAGTGTTTTGTGTCGGGTTGGGTGTACTGTGTCGTGTTAGGTGCAATGTGTCGGCTTGGGTTTATTGTGTCGGGTTGGGTGTATTATGTCGGTTTGAATGTATCGTGTTGGGTTCAGTGTATTGTGTACATTTGGCTTTATTGAGTCGGGTTGGGTGTATTGTGTCATGTTGGGTGTATTGTGTCAGGTTGGGTGTATTGTGTTGGGTTGGGTGTATTGTGTCAGGTTGGGTGTATTGTGTTGGGTTGGGTGTATTGTGTTGGGTTGGGTGTATTGTGTCAGGTTGGGTGTATTGTGTCGGGTTGGGTGTATTGTGTCGAGTTGGGTGTATTGTGTTGACTTGGGTGCATTGTGTTGGTTTGGATGTATTGTGGCTGGTTGGGTGTATTGTGTCGGGTTGGGTGTATTGTGTTGACTTGGGTGCATTGTGTTGGGTTGGATGTATTGTGTCAGGTTGGGTGTATTGTGTCAGGTTGGGAGTATTGTGTCGGGTTGGGTGTATTGTGTTGGGTTGGATGTATTTTGTCAGGTTGGGTGTATTGTGTCGGGTTGGGTGTATTGTGTCGCGTTGGGTGTATTGTGTCGGGTTGGGTGTATTGTGTCAGGTTGGGTGTATTGTGTCGCGTTGGGTGTATTGTGTTGGCTTGTGTGTATTGTGTTGGGTTGGATATATTGTGGCCTGTGCGTTAGGAAGCTCAGGATCCAGTCCCAGAAGGAGGAACCGAACCCCAGGCCACGGAGTTTGGAGATGAGTTTTGTGGGAATAATGGTGTTGAAGGCTGAGCTGTAGTCTGTAAATAGGAGTCTGACATAGGTGTCCTTGTTATCTAGGTGTTACAGGGGTGAGTGCAGGGCCCGAGAGATGGTGTCTGCTGTGGACCTGTTGCGGCAGTTGGTGAACTGTAGTGGATCCAGGCAATCCGAGAGGCTGGAATTGATTTGTGCCATGGTTAACGTTTCGGAGCACTTCATAATGATGGGTGTCAGAGCCACCGGCTGATGCTCATTAAGGCACGCTGCTTGGTTTTTCTTTGGTACCGGGATAATGGCCATCTTCTTGAAGCAGATAGAGACCTCAGATTGTTGTAAAGAGTGGTTGAAGATGTCTGTGAATATTCCCGCCAGCTGATCCGCACAGGATCTGAGTGCACGTCCGGGTACCCCATCCGGGCCGGTCGCTTTCCGTGGGTTGACCTTCAAGTAATGTGCTCTGACATCTGTAATCCCAGATATAGGTTCATCTGAGGCTTCCAGGGTGGAGGGCATGCTCTCGCAGACCTCTTGCTCAAAATGGGCATAGAATGCATTGAGCTCATCAGAGAGGGGTGCATTGGAGCCGGCGATTTTACATGGTTTCATTGTTAGGATTGCAGAGGCATGGCTGCATGGTGAGGAGGAATGGGAACATCTGGGGATATTCAGTATTTAGGAAGGACAGACAAAAAGGGAAAGGTGGTGGAGTTGTATTGCTGGTTAAAGAGGAAATTAACACCATACTGTGGAAGGATATTAGCTCTGACAATTGGAATGTGTATGGGTCAAGCTAAGAAACAGCAAGGGGCAAAGAAAGTGAGTCGGAGTTTTATATGGATCCCCCAACTGTCGCAGTGATGTTGGGAATGGAATTCAACAGGAAATTAGAGATACATGCGATAAAGAAACACCTATAATTATGCATGATTTTAATCTGCATATACATTGGGTAAATCAAATTCGTCACAATACCATAGAGGAGGAATTCTGGGAGTATCTATAGGATGGTTTCCTGGGTCAATCCATTGAGGAACCGACTCGAGAACAGGCCATCCCAGCCTGGGTATTGTGTATTGAGAGAGGAATAATTAGAAATCTAGCTGTGTGAGACACCTTGGGGATGAGCGACCATAACATGATAGACTTCTTCATCAAGATCTCTGGAGCAGAGTCCAGCCCTGTAACTCAGAGGGCTATGGAAAGGAGGAGGAAGGCAGTATTAATCGGGGACTCAACAGTAAGGGGTTCGGACAAGCGTTTTTGCGGAGGCAGATGGGAGTCTTGGATGGCGGTCTGCCTCCCTGGTGCCGGGATCCGGGATGTCTCTGATCGCGTCCCAGATATCCTGAGGTGGGAGGGAGAGGAGCCAGAGGTCGTGGTACATATTGCTACCGCTGACATAGGTAGGAAGAGGGAAGGGGTCATGAAAAGAGAATATAGGGAGTTAGGTAGACAGTTGGGAAGGAGGAATGCAAAGGTAGTAATCTCAGGATTGCTGCCTGTGCCACGGGAAAGTGAGAGCAGGAATGGAGTGAGGTGGAGGATGAATGCTTGGCTGAGGGACTGCAGCAGGGGACAGGGATTCAGGTTCCTGGATCATTGGGACCTCTTTAGGGGCAGGTGTGACCTGTACAAAAAAGACTAGTGGCACTTGAATCCCAGGGGGACCAATATCCTGGCAGGAAGGTTGGCGAAGGCTACTGGGGAGACTTTAAACTGGAAAGGTTGGGGGGAGGTAATCGTGATAAGGTGACTGAGAGCGAGGAGGTTAGCTCGCAAATAGAGAAGGATTGTACACAGTGTAAGAGGGAGAATAGGCGGGTGATGGAGAAGGGGAGAGCTCAGACCAAAGGTTTGAGATGTGTCTATTTTAACGCCAGGAGTGTAGTGAATAAAGTGGATGAGCTTAGAGTGTGGATTGATGCTTGGAAGTGTGATGTAGTGGCCATTACGGAGACTTGGGGACAGGGACAGGACTGGATACTTCAGGTGCCGGGTTTCAGATGTTTCAGAAAGGACAGAGAGGGAGGCAAAAGAGGGGGGGGAGTGGCACTGCTGATCAGGGATAGTGTCACAGCTGTAGAAAAGGTGGAAGCCGTGGAGGGATTGTCTACAGAGTCTCTGTGGGTGGAAGGTCGGAGCGGGAAGGGGTCGATAACTTTGCTGGGTGTTTTCTACAGGCCGCCCAATAGTAACAGGGATGTTGAGGAGCAGATAAGGAAACAGATCCTGGAGAGATGTAGTAATAACAGGGTTGTCGTGATGGGAGACTTTAATTTCCCAAACATCGATTGGAATATCCCTCGGGTAAGGGGTTCGGATGGGGAGGAGTTTGTTAGGTGTGTTCAGGAGGGTTTCCTGACACAGTATGTGGATAAGCCTACAAGAGGAGAGGCTGTACTCAATCTGGTACTGGCTAATGAGCCTGGACAGGTGTCGGATCTCTCAGTGGGGGAGCATCTTGGGGATAGTGATCATAACTCTATCTCCTTTACGCTAACATTGGAAAGAGAAAGGATCAGGCAAGCTAGGAAAGTGTTTATCTGGAGTAAGGGGAAATATGAAGCCATCAGGCAGGAGATTAGAGGCGTAAATTGGAAGGAGGTATTCTCGAGGGAAAGTACTGAAGTAAGGTGGCAGAATTTCAAGGAATGTTTGTCTGGAGTTCTACATGACAACGTTCCGATGAGACAGGGAGGTTTTGGTAGGTTACGGGAACCATGGTGCACGAAAGCTGTGCTGAACCTAGTCAAAAAGAAAAGGAAAGCGTACAAAAGGTTCAGAGAACTAGGCGATGATAGGGATGTCGATGAGTATATGGCTTTTAGGAAGGGGCTTAAGAAAGAATTTAGGAGAGCCAGAAGGGGTCACGAGAAGGCCTTGGCAGGTAAGATTAAGGAGAACCCTAAGGCATTCTAAATATGTGAAGAGTAAAAGGATGAGATGTGAAGGAATAGGACCTTTAAAATGTGAAGGTGAGAAAGTCGGTACAGAACTGGAAGAAATAGCAGAGGTGCTTAATGAATATTTTACCTTGGTATTCACGGTGGAAAAAGACCTGGGTGGTTGTATTACAGGATTGAGGCGGACTGAAAAGATTGAGTATGTGGACATTAAGAAAGGATGTGTTGGAAATTTTGAACAGCATCAGGATAGATAAGTCGCCGGGACTGGATGGGATGTACCCCAGGTTACTGTGGGAGGTGAGGGAAGAGATTGCAGAGCCTCTGGCGATGATCTTTGCGTCGTCGATGGAGACGGGAGAGGTTCCGGAGGATTGGAGGATTGCGGATATGGTTCCTATATTCAAGAAAGGGAATAGGGATAGCCCAGGAAATTACCGACCGGTGAGACTAACCTCAGTGGTTGGTAAGCTGATGGAGAAAATCCTGAGGGACAGGATTTATGAACATTTAGAGAAGTTTAGTATGCTCAAAAGTAGTCAGTACGGCTTTGTCAAAGGCAAATCGTGCCTTACGAGCCTGGTGGAGCTCTTTGAAAATGTGACTAACCACATTGACGAAGGAAAAGCGGTAGATGTGGTTTACATGGACTTCAGCAAGGCATTTGATAAGGTCCCCCATGAAAGACTTCTTGAGAAAGTGAGAGGGCATGGGATCCAAGGGGCTGTTGCCTTGTGGATCCAGAACTGGCTTGCCTGCAGAAGGCAGAGAGTGGTTGTAGATGGGTCTTTTTCTGAATGGAGGTCGGTCACCAGTGGATCATAGAATCATAGAAACCCTACAGTGCAGAAAGAGGCCATTCGGCCTATCGAGTCTGCACCGACCACAATCCCACCCAGGCTCGACCCTCATACCCCTACATATTTTACACGCTAATCCCTCTAATCCTTGCATCCCAGGACACTAAGGGGCAATTTTAGCATGGCCAATCAACCTAACCTGCACATCTTTGGACTGTGGGAGGAAACCGGAGCACCCGGAGGAAACTCACGCAGACACGAGGAGAGTGTGCAAACTCCACACAGACAGTGACCCAAGCCGGGAATCGAACCCAGGTCCCTGGAGCTGTGAAGCAGCAGTGCTAACCACTGTGCTACCGTGCCGCCCTGTAGTGCCCCAGGGATCTGTTCTGGGACCCTTGCTGTTTGTCATTTTCATAAATGACCTGGATGAGGAAGTGGAGGGATGGGTTGGTAAGTTTGCCGACGACACGAAGGTTGGTGGTGTTGTGGATAGTTTGGAGGGATGTCAGAAGCTGCAGCTTGACATAGATAGGATGCAAGACTGGGCGGAGAAGTGGCAGATGGACTTCAACCCGGATAAATGTGTAGTGGTCCATTTTGGCAGGTCAGATGGGATGAAGGAGTATAATAAGTTTTCAGGAGAGGATGGCACCTGTACAAGAGGGAGGGGTCACAACTAAGTTGGAAGGGCACAAATATCCTGGCTGGGAGCTTTGCTAGAGCAGTTCGGAGGGGTTTAAACTGGTATGGCAGGGGGGTGGGGATCAAAATATTAGGTCTACAAGCGTAGAGGCTGGGGACGAGCTTGGGGCTGGGACAAGGCTGGCAAAGAAGAAGAGCGCTCTGGGGGAGGACGACCTCACTGGGCCTGGAGGTCTGGAGTGCTTATACTTCAATGCAAGGAGCGTAGCAGGTAAAACAGACGAACTTGGGGCCTTAATGCTCACGAGGAATTTGGATGTGGTTGCGGTGACAGAGACTTGGTTGAAAGAGGGACAGGACTGGCAGCTGAATATTCCAGGGTACAAGTGTTTTAGGCGAGACAGAGGAGGGGCCAAAAGAGGTGGGGGAGTAGCGGTATTAGTTGGAGAGCATATTACAGCGGTGCAGAGGGAGGACAATTCAGAGGGGTCGTGTAACGAGTCACTCTGGGTGGAGCTTAGAAACAGGAAAGGCGCAGCCACTATGTTGGGGGTGTACTACAGGCCCCCCAACAGCCCAAGGGAAGTGGAAGAATGGATATGTCAGGAGATACTGGATAGGTGCAGGAAAAATAGGGTTGTTGTAGTGGGAGACTTCAATTTCCCTGGTATAGACTGGAAATCGCTGAGGGCAGGGACTCTGGATGGGGAGGAATTTGTAAAATGTGTACAGGAGGGTTCGTTGGAACAATATGTAGACAGCCCGACTAGAGAGGGGGCTATACTGGACCTGGTACTGGGGAATGAGCCCGGTCAGGTCTTCAAAGTTTTGGTAGGGGAACATGTGGCAAATAGTGACCACAATTCTGTTAGCTTTAGGATAGTGATGGAAAAGGATGAGTGGTGTCCCAAGGGTAAGGTGTTGGATTGGGGGAAGGCTAACTTTAGTGGGATCAGGCAGAAATTGGCAGCTCTTGATTGGGAGAGGCTGTTTGAGGGTAAATCCACATCTGGTATGTGGCAGTCTTTGAAGGAACAGTTGTTAGGGCTACAGGACAAGCATGTGCCTGTAAAAAAGAAGGATAGGAAGGGTAGGATTAGCGAACCGTGGATAACCAGGGAAATTGAGGGACTGGTCAAAAAGAAAAGAGAGGCGTATGTTAGGTCCAAGCAGCTAAAAACGGAGGGAGCTCTGGAGGAGTACAAAGAAAGTAGGAAAGTACTCAAACGGGGAATTAGAAGAGCAAAAAGGGGTCACGAAATGTTCTTGGCAGACAGGATTAAGGAGAATCCCAAGGCATTTTATTCATACGTTAGGAACAAAAGGGTTGTTAGGGAAAAAATCGGACCTCTCAGGGACAAAAGTGGGGACTTATGCTTGGAGCCCAAAGAAGTAGGGGAGATCCTAAATGAATACTTTGCGTCGGTATTCACAAAGGAGAGGGATGTGTTGACTGGGAGTGTCTCTGAGGGGAGTGTTGAACCGTTGGAGAAAATCTCCATTACAAAGGAGGAAGTGTTAGGTTTGTTAGAGAATATAAAGACTGACAAATCCCCAGGGCCTGATGGAATCTATCCAAGGCTGCTCAGGGAGACGAGAGGTGAAATCGTTGGGCCTCTGACGCAAATCTTTGTCTCGTCACTGGACGCAGGTGAGGTCCCAGAGGATTGGAGGATAGCTAATGTGGTCCCGTTATTTAAGAAGGGTAGGAAGGATAACCTGGGTAATTATAGGCCGGTGAGCTTGACGTCCGTGGTGGGGAAGTTGTTGGAGAAGATTCTTAGAGATAGGATGTATGCGCATTTAGAAAGGAATAAACTCATTAATGATAGTCAGCATGGTTTTGAGAGAGGGAGGTCATGCCTCACTAACCTGGTGGTGTTTTTTGAAGAAGTGACCAGAATGGTTGACGTAGGAAGGGCCGTGGATGTTGTCTATATGGACTTTAGTAAAGCGTTTGACAAAGTCCCTCATGGTAGGCTAGTGAAAAAGGTTGGATCCCATGGGATAAAGGGGGAGGTGGCTAGATGGGTGGAGAACTGGCTTGGTCATAGAATACAGAGGGTGGTAGTGGAAGGGTCTTTTTCCAGCTGGAGGCCTGTGACTAGTGGTGTTCCGCAGGGCTCTGTATTGGGACCTCTGCTGTTTGTGATTTATATAAATGATCTGGAAGAAGGAGTAACTGGGGTGATCAGTAAGTTTGCGGACGACACAAAACTGGCAGGACTTGCAGATAGTGAGGAACATTGTCAGAGGCTACAGAAGGATATAGATAGGCTGGAAATTTGGGCAAAGAAATGGCAGATGGAGTTCAATCCTGATAAATGCGAAGTGATGCATTTTGGTGGGAATAATGTAGGGAGGAGCTACACGATAAATGGAAGAACCATAAAGGGTGTAGAGACGCAGAGGGACCTGGGCGTGCAAGTCCACAGATCTTTGAAGGTGATGTCACAGGTGGAGAAGGTGGTGAAGAAGGCATATGGCATGCTTGCCTTTATAGGACGGGGCATAGAGTATAAAAGTTGGGGTCTGATGTTGCAGATGTATAGAACGTTGGTTCGGCCGCATTTGGAATACTGCGTCCAGTTCTGGTCGCCACACTACCAGAAGGACGTGGAGGCTTTGGAGAGAGTACAGAGGAGGCTTACCAGGATGTTGCCTGGTATGGAGGGGCTTGGTTATGAGGAGAGATTGGGGAAACTGGGGTTGTTCTCCTTGGAAAGACGGAGGATGAGGGGAGACTTAATAGAGGTGTATAAAATTATGAAAGGCATAGATAGGGTGAACGGTGGGAAGCTTTTCCCCGGGTCGGTGGTGACGTTCACGAGGGGTCATAGGTTCAAGGTGAAGGGGGGGAGGTTTAACACAGATATCAGAAGGACATATTTTACACAGAGGGTCGTGGGGGCCTGGAATGTGTTGCCGGGCAAGGTGGTGGAGGCGGACACACTGGGAACGTTTAAGACTTATCTGGACAGCTATGTGAATGGAATGGGAATGGAGGGATACAAAAGAGTGGTCTAGTTTGGACCAGGGAGCGGCGCGGGCTAATTGTTCTTTGTTTCTCGTTTCAAGGCTTCATTCTATGATCATCTTGCTGGTGCCAGTACAGAGCGAGACTGCGGATAGTTGGGAACCTGTCTCGGGGGCAGGGAATTCAGATGGTGTTCGTAAAGCAGAAGTTGAAATGAATAGGGTTGGGAAGCATTTTCTGATCAGGGCCAGTGTGATCTCCTGGACTCGTTTCGATCGCCTCAGGGGGTCGGAGAGGAATTTCCCAGATTTTTGTTCCCCATATTGGCCCTGGGGTTTTCACTCTGGGTTTTCGCCTCTCCCTGGAGATCACATGGTCTGGAATGGGGGGTTGGGGGTGAGTTAATAGGTTGTGATGAACAAAGCATCGTAGCTGTGAGGGACAGCTCGGTGGATAGGATATTAGGATGTAGATAGGCTGGAAAATTGGGTGGGGATCCTGGATTCAGGATTCAATCCTGGACCGGGGAGCGGCGCGGGCTTGGAGGGCCGAAGGGCCTGTTCCTGTGCTGTATTGTTCTTTGTTCTTTGTTCTAATATCAAGGGTAAGACTCTTAGCAGTGTAGAGGATCAGAAGGACCTTGGGGTCCGAGTCCATAGGACTCTTCAATCGGCCCCGCAGGTGGAGGAGGTGGTTAAGAAGGTGTATGGTGTCCTGGCCTTTGTCAATCGAGGGATTGAGTTTAGGAGTTGGGAGATAATGATGCAGCTATATAAGACCCTCGTCAGACCCCACTTGGAGTACTGTGCTCAGTTCTGGTCGCCTCATTACAGGAGGGATGTGGAAATGATTGAAAGGATGCAGAGAAGATTTACAAGGATGTTGCCTGGATTGGTTGGCATGCCTTATGAGGATAGGTTGAGGGAGCTCGGTCTTTTCTCCTTGGAGAGACGAAGGATGGGAGGTGACCTGATAGAGGTTTACAAGATGTTGAGAGGTATAGATCGGGTGGATTCTCGGAGGCTTTTTCCCAGGGCTGAAATGGCTGCTACGAGAGGACACAGGTTTAAGGTGCTGGGGAGTAGGTACAGAGGAGATGTCAGTGGTAAGTTTTTCACTCAGAGGGTGGTGGGTGAGTGGAATCGGCTGCCGTCAGTGGTGGTGGAGGCAAACTCGATCGGGTTTTAAGAGACTTCTGGATGAGTACATGGGACTTTATAGGATTGAGGGTTATAGGTAAGCCTATATATAAGCCTCGGTAGGTAGGGACATGACCGGCGCAACTTGTGGGCCGAAGGGCCTGTTTGTGCTGTATTTTTTCTATGTTCTATGTTCTAAGATGGGGTGAGATGGAGTTGATTCTGAGACTAGGGTCCTGGATCTTAATAAAGGAAACTACGATGGTATGAGATGTGGGTTGGCTATGATAGATTGGGAAACATTACTTAAAGGAATGACGGTGGATAGGCAATGGCAAACATTCAAGGAGCTCATGGCTGAATGGCAACAAGTTGGCATTAAGTTGATCTTTCTCTCCACTCTAGCTATGACTGTAACACTACACTCTGCACTCTCTCCTTTCCTTCTCTATGAATGGTATGCTTTGTCTGTACAGCGTGCAAGAAACAATACTTTTCACTGTCTGTTAATACATGTGACAATAATAAATCAAATCAAATCAACAATTGTTTATACCTGTCTGGCGCTAAAGTAAAACTGGAAAGGTGGCCAAACCATGGCTTACAAGGGAAACTAGAGACAGTATTAGATCCAAGTGAGAGACATACAAATTGGCCAAGGAAAACAACAGACTTGAGGTTTGGAGCAGTTTAGAATTCAGCAAAGGAGGACCAAGGGTCTGATTAAGAATCATAGAATCATAGAATCCCTACAGTACAGAAAGAGGCCATTTGGCCCATCGAGTCTGCACCGACCACAATCCCACCCAGGCCCTACCCCCATATCCCTACATATTTTACCCACTAATCCCTCTAACCTACGCATCTCAGGACTCTAAGGGGCAATTTTAGCATGGCCAATCAACCTAACCCGCACATCTTTGGACTGTGGGAGGAAACCGGAGCGCCCGGAGGAAACCCACACAGACACGAGGAGAATGTGCAAACTCCACACAGACAGTGACCCAAGCCGGGAATCGAACCCAGGTCCCTGGAGCTGTGAAGCAGCAGTGCTAACCACTGTGCTACCGTGCTGCCCTCAGAGGTTAATCCCAGAGATTGAGAAGGGGAAAATAGAGTAGGTGAGTTAGCTTGCGGGGAACATAAAAACAGACTGTAAAGATTTCTATAGGAATGTGAGGAGAAAAAGATTGGTGAAGACAAATGTAGGTCCCTTACTGTCAGAAACAGGGGGATTTATAATGGGGAACAAAGAAATGGCTGAACAACTGAATACATACTTTGCTTCTGTCTTCACAAAAGAGGACACAAATAAGATACTAATAATGGTGGCGAACACAGGATTTATTGAGAGGGAGGAACTGAAGGAAATCAGTATTTGTAGAGAAATAGTGCTGGTGAAACAATGTCTAATAATCTACATCCCAGCTTACTTCAGGAAGTGGCCCTGGAAATAGTGGACGCATTGGTGGTCATCTTCCAAGATTCTATAGACTGTGGAACAGTCCCTACAGTTTGGAGGGTAGGTAATGTAAACCCACTATTTAAAAAGAGAGGTATATAGAAAAGAGGAAATTATGGACCAGTCAGCCTGACATCGGGAGTGGGGCAAATTCTGGAAACCATTATCAAAGATTTTATTGCAAAACACTTGGAAAACAGTGGCGGGATCGGACAGAGACAGCATGGATTTATTAAAGGGAAATCATGCTTGACAAATCTACTGGAATTCTTTGAGGATGTAACCAGCAGAGTTGATGAGGGGGAGTCAGGGGATGTGGTTTATTTGAACTTTCAGAAGACTTTCAACAAAGTCCCACATAAGAAATTATCCTGTAAAATTAAAGCACATGGGATTGGGGTAGTCTATGATGGGATATACCCCAGAATACTGAGAGAGGCAAGGGAGGAAATTGCTGAGGCCTTGAGAGAAATCTTAGTTTCCTCACTGGCTACAGGGGAGGTCCCAGAGGGTTGGAGAATAGCCAATGTTGTTCCTTTGTTTAAGAAGGGTAGCAAGAATAATCCAGGTAATTACAGGCCGGTGAGCCTTACATCAGTGGTAGGGAAATTATTGGAGAGGATTCTTCGAGACAGGATTTATTCCCACTTGGAAATAAGTGGACGTATTAGTGAGAGGCAACATGGTTTTGTGAAGGGGAGGTCGTGTCTCACAAATTTGATTGAGTTTTTCGAGGAAGTGACGAAGATGATTGATGAGGGTAGGGCAGTGGATGTTGGCTACATGGACTTCAGTAAGGCCTTTGACAAGGTCCCTCATGGCAGACTGGTGCAGAAGGTGAAGTCGCATGGGATCAGAGGTGAGCTGGCGACGTGGATACAAAACTGGCCTAGTCAAAGAAGACAGAGGGTAGCAGTGGAAGGGTGCGTTTCTGAATGGAGGGCTGTGACAAGTGGTGTTCCTCAGGGATCAGTGCTGGGACCTTTGCTGTTTGTAATATATATAAATGATTTGGAGGAAAATGTAACTGGATTGATTAGTAAGTTTGCGGACGTCACAAAGGTTGGTGGATTTGCGGATAGCGATGAGGACCATTAGAGGATACAGCAGGATATAGATCGGTTGGAGACTTGGGCGGAGAGATGGCAGATGGAGTTCAATTACCACAAATGTGAGGTAATGCATTTTGTAAGGTCTAATACAGATAGGAAATATACAGTAAATGGCAGAACCCTTGGGGGTATTGATAGGCAAAGGGATCTTGGTGTACAGGTACACAGGTCACTGAAAGTGGCAATGCAGGTGGAGAAGGAGTCAAGAAGGCATACGGCATGCTTGTCTTCATCGGCTGGGGCACTGAGTTTAAAAATTGGCAAGTCATGTTGCAGCTTTATAGAACCTTAGTTAGGTCGCACTTGGAATATAGTGTTCAATTCTGGTCGCCACACTACCAGAAGGATGTGGAGGCTTTGGAGAGGGTACAGAAAAGATTTACCAGGATGTTGCCTGGTATGGAGGGCATTAGCTATGAGGAGAGGTTGGAGAAACTTGGTTTGTTCTCACTGGAGCGACGGAGGTTGAGGGGCGACCTGATAGAAGTCTATAAGATTATGAGAGGCATGGACAGAGTGGATAGTCAGAAGCTTTTTCCCAGGGTGGAAGAGTCAATTACTAGGGGGCCCAGGTTGAAGGTGCGAGGGGCAAGGTTTAAAGGAGATGTACGAGGCAGATTTTCTACACAGAGAGTAGTTGTTGCCGGGGGAGGTAGCAGAAGCGGGTACGGTAGTGACTTTTAAGGGGCATCTTGACAAATACATGAATAGGATGAGAATAGAGGGATATGGTCCCCGGAAGGGTAGGGGGTTTTAGTTCAGTCGGGCAGCATGGTCGGTGCAGTCTTGGAGGACCGAAGGGCCCTGTTCCTATGCTGTAATTATCTTTGTTCTTTGTTGTTCTTTGTAAATGGTCTATCCTGCATCCTCAGACTGTGACCCCTGGTTCTGGACTCCCCCATCATTGGGAATATCCTCCCTGCGTCTACCCTGCTTCGCCCTGTTAGAATTTTATAAGTCTCTGTGAGATGTAAAGAACGACATTGTGTACTTTAGCCACGCCTCACAACTTAACAAGAAGATATCCTAGTCTTTACTTGCCCCAGTCTGTCTTTGATTATTGATAAAATGGACCAGCAAAGTGAGGTTAGGCGTCATTGACAGTGCCAGAAGCAGCAATTACCCAGCAATAACCTGTTCACCAATGCACAGACTGGGCTTCCTCCAGTGTCACACTTCAGACCAATCATGGACAAAGCAGCTGAATCCCAGAACGGAGCTGAGATGTGATTTGATTTGATTTATTCTTGTCACATGTATTAACATACAGTGAAAAGTATTGTTTCTTGCGTGCTATACAGACAAAGCATACCGTTCATAGAGAAGGAAACGAGAGAGTGCAGAATGTAGTGCTACAGTCATAGCTAGGGTGTAGAGAAAGATCAATTTAATGCGAGGCAAGTCCATTCAAAAGTCTGACAGCAGCAGGGAAGAAGCTGTTCTTGAGTCGGTCGGTGCGTGACCTCAGACTTTTGTGGAGGTACAAATCATGGAAACCCTACAGTGCAGAACTGCACCAACAACAATTCCACCCAGTTCCTACCCCCATAACCCGACATATTTACCCAGCTAATCTCTCTAACCTACACATCCCGGCAATAAGTGGCAATTTAGCATGGCCAATCAACCTAACCCGCACACCTTTGGACTGTGGGAGGAAACCAGAGCACCCGGAGGAAACCCAAGCAGACACGGGGAGAATGTACAAACTCCACACAGACAGTGACCCAAGCCGGGAATCGAACCCAGGTCCCTAGCGCTATGAGGCAGCAATGCTAACCACTGTGCCACTGTGTCATCCCTTTGTCTCTTTTTTTCAACAGAAGAAGGTGAAAGAGAGTATGCCCAGGTTGCGTGGGGTCCTTGATTATGCTGGCTGCTTTTCCGAGGCAGCGGGAAGTGTAGACAGAGTGAATGGATGGGAGCCCAAAAGAGAAAATGCTGGAAAATCTCAGCAGGTCTGGCAGCATCTGTAAGGAGAGAAAAGAGTCCAGATGACCCTTTGTCAAAGCTCAGTGGATGGGAGGCTGGTTTGCGTGATGGATTGGGCAATATTCATGACCTTTTGTAGTTTCTTGGGCAGAGCAGGAGCCATACCAAGCTGTGATACAACCAGAAAGAATGCTTTCTATGATGCATCTGTAAAAGTTGGTGAGAGTCGTAGCTGACATGCCAAATTTCCTCAGTCTTCTGAGAAAGTAGAGGCGTTGGTGGGCTTTCTAAACTATAGCGTCAGCACTGTATAGATTTTATGGTTCTATATCCTGGCAAATCACACAACTAAGGCTGTAGAGAGGGCTTTAAACTAAATAATTGTGGGGAGGGTTCATGTGAAGGGAAAGTTAAAGAGAAGGGGCAAGGAAATAGTGCAGGATAGCAATGTGGGCAATGATATCCAGAGTGTGACAGGAAGAGACAGAATCATAGAATCCCTACAGTGCAGAAGGAGGCCATTCGGCCCATCAAATCTACGCTGACCACAATCCCACCCAGGTCCGATCCCCCTAACTCCACGTTTTTATTCTGTAAGGCCCCTAGGGGCAATTTAGCATGGCCAATCAACCTACCCTGCACATCTTTGGAATGCGGGAGGAAACTGGAGCACCCGGAGGAAACCCACGCAGACATGGGGAGAACGTGCAAACTCCACACAGTCACCCAAGGCCAGAATCAAAATGGGTCCCTGGCGCTGTGAGGCAGCAGTGCTAACCACTGTACCACCGTGCCACCCGATACAAACATAAATATACCAGCAAATAAGGTCAAAATGGGTAAAAATGGAAAGAAGACAGAATTAAAGGCTCTTTATCAGAATGCACAAGGTGCATTCATAACAAGGTGGATAGGTTAATGGCACAAATAGCAATAAATTTGTATGATATAACAAATGTTGTGCCTTTGTTTAAAAAAGGCTGCAGGGAAAAAAAGCCTGGGAACTACAGGCCAGTGAACCTCTTACCTGTGGTGGGTAAGTTGTTGGAAGGTATTTTGAGAGACAGGATCTACAGGCATTTAGAGACGCAAGGACTGATTAGGGACAGTCAGCATGGCTTTGTGAGTGGAAAATCATCTCTCACAAATTTGAGTTTTTTGAAGCGGGAACCAAGAAGGTAGATGAGGACAGTGCAGTTGATGTTGTCTACATGGACTTTAGCAAGGCCTTTGACAAGGTACCACATGGTAGGTTGTTGCATAAGGTTAAATCTCACGGGATCCTGGGTGAGGTAGCTAAATGGATACAAAATTGACTTGATGACAGAAGCCAGAGGGTGGTTGTGGAGGGTTCTTATTCAAACTGGCAGCCTGTGACCAGCGGTGTGCCTCAGGGTTCAGTGCTGGGTCCACTGTTATTTGTCATTTATATTAATGATTTGGATGAGAATATAGGAGGCATGATTAGTAAGTTTGCAGATGACACTAACATTGGTGGCATGGTGGACTGTGAAGAAGGTTTTCTTGGATTGGAACAGGATATTGATCAATTGGGCCAGTGGGCTGGTGAATGGCAGATGGAGTTTAATTTAGATAAATATGAGGCCTTGCATTTTGGTAGATTGAACCAGGGCAGGACTTACTCAGTTAATGGTAGGGCGTTGGGGAGAGTTACAGAACAAAGAGATCTCGGGGTACATGTTCATAGCTCCTTGAAAGTGGAGTCACAGGTGGACAGAGTGGTGAAGAAGGCATTCAGCATGCTTGGTTTCATTGGTCATAACATTGAATACAGGAGTTGGGACATCTTGTTGAAGTTGTACAAGACATTGGTAAGGCCACACTTGGAATACTGTGTGCAATTCTGGTCGCCTTATTATAGAAAGGAGATTATTAAACTTGAAAAAGTGCAGGAGAGATTTACTAGGACGCTACTGGGACTTGACAGTTTGAATTATAAGGAGAGGCTGGATAGACTGGGACTTTTTTCTCTGGAACATAGAAGGCTGAGAGTAATCTTATAGAGGTCTATAAAATAATGAGGGGCACAGATCAGCAAGATAGTCAATATCTTTTCCCAAAGGTAGGGGAGTCTAAAACTAGAGGGCTTAGGTTTAAGGTGAGAGGGGAGAGATACAAAGGTGTCCAGAGGGGCAACTTTTTCACACAGAGGGTGGTGAGTGTCTGGAACAAGTGCCAGAGGAAGTAGTAGAGGCGGGTACAATTTTGACTTTTAAAAAGCATTTAGACAGTTACATCGGTAAAATGAGTATAGAGGGATTTGGGCCAAATGCAGGCAATTGGGACTAGCTTTAGGGTTTAAAAAAAAAGGACAGCATGGACAAGTTGGGCCGAAGGGCCTGTTTCCATGCTGTAAACCTCTATGACTATGACTCTAATACATTCTAGAGCCAACCAAGGAACAGGCGACATTATACCTAGTAATGCGTAATGAAACAGGATTAATGAATGACTTCATAGTAAATGATCCTCTAGGTAGGAGAGATCAAAATATGAGTGAATTTCACACTCGGTTTGAGGGTGAGAAATGTGGGTTTGAAACTAGTGTCATAAAGGCAATTACAAGGATATGTCGACAGTGTCAGCTAAAATGCAAGGGGAAAATAGGTTAAAGGGTCGGACATTACAGAAATAGTTAAGATAAGTTTATTTATTAGTCACAAGTAAAGCTTACATTAACACTGCAATGAAGTTACTGTGAAATTCCCCCAGTCGCCACACTCCGGCGCCTGTTCAGGTCAATGCACCTAACCAGCGTGTCTTTCAGACTGTGGGAGGAAACCGGAGTACCCAGAGGAAACCCATGCAGACACGGGGAGAATGTGCAAACTCCACACAGACAGTGACCCAAGTCGGGAATCGAACCCAGGTCCCTGGCACTGTGAGGCAGCAGTGCTAACCACTGTGCCACTGTGCCACCTCATTAGTGCCACTCACTAAGTGTCCTGTCTGGAGACAATACACATCTCTTTAACCCTCTCTCCACTCACACTGTCTGTACCTTTAAGACTTGATTACCTGTAAAGACTTGCATTACAACCATTATTTTGTAAATTGAGTTTGTGTCTTTATATGCCCTGTCTGTGAACAGAACTCCCACTCACCTGACGAAGGGGCAGCGCTCCGAAAGCTAGTGGCTTGTGCTACCAAATAAACCTGTTGGACTTTAACCTGGTGTTGTGAGACTTCTTACTGTGCCCACCTCATTAGTGCCAGATATTTAAGGAGATACATTCCAAAGATATATTCTAGCAAGAAAGAAAGACTATCTGTGAAGAATATACAATTGGTGGCTAAATTAGGAAGTTAAGCATGGTATCAAATTGAAACAACAGATGTACAATGATGCAAAGATTAGTTGTAGGACCAACAATTGGGAACTTTTAGGAACTAGCAAAACTGAAAAAAGAGGAAGAAATTGGAGTATGAGAAATTAAGAAATATAAAAACAGACAGTAAAAGCTTCGACAAGTATATAAAAGGAAAAGAGTAGCAAAAGTGAGCATTTGTCCCTTAGAGGGTGAGACTGGGGAATTAATAATAGGAAAGGGTCCAGAGGAGGTTCACAAAAATGATCCCTGGAATGAAGAGCTTGTCACATGAGGAACGGTTGAGGACTCTGGGTCTGCACTCGTTGGAGTTTAGAAGGATGAGGGGGGATCTTATTGAAACTTACAGGATCCTGCGAGGCCTGGATAGAGTGGACGTGGAGAGGATGGTTCCACTAGGAGGAAAAACTAGAACCAGAGGGCACAACCTCAGGCTAAAGGGACGATCCTTTAAAACAGAGATGAGGAGGAATTTCTTCAGCCAGAGAGTGGTGAATCTGTGGAATTCTTTGCCGCAGAAGGCTGTGGAGGCCGGGTCATTGAGTGTCTTTAAGACAGAGATAGATAGGTTCTTGATTAATAAGGGGATCAGGGGTTATGGGGAGAAGGCAGGAGCATGGGGATGAGAAAAATATCAGCCATGATTGAATGGAGGAGCAGACTCGATGGGCCGAGTGGCCTAATTCTGCTCCTATGTCTTATGGTCTTATGGCAGAGACTTTGAATAAGTATTTTTTATCTGTCTCACAATTAAAGACACAGAAAGCATTCCAAGAACAGGCAGCATGGTGGCACAGTGGTTAGCACTGCTGCCTCACAGCGCCAGGGACCTGGGTTCAATTCCTGGCTTGGGTCACTGTCTGTGTGGAGTTTGCACGTTCTCCATGTGTCTGGGGGGTTTCCTCCAGGTACTCCGGTTTCCTCCCACAGTCCGAAAGACATGCTGGTTAGGTGCATTGGCCGTGCCAAATTCTCCCACAGTGTACCCGAACAGGCACCGGAGTGTGGCGACGAGGGGATTTTCACAGTAACTTCATTGTAGTGTTAATGTAAGCCTACTTGTGACACTAATAAATAAACTTTAAACTTTAAAAGAAAAGCAGGAGGTAATAGGGAAAGGAACTTAAAACAGCGGTGATCACGAGAGCCAAAGGGACGAGGAAAACGAACAGGGCTAAAGTGTGACTATTGCAGAAAATACGGACGCATGGGATTGAGGGTGATTTAGCGGTTTGGATCAGGAATTGGCTAGCTGTAAGAAGGCAGAGGGTGGTGGTTGATGGGAAATGTTCATCCTGGAGTTCAGTTACTAGTGGTGTACCGCAAGGATCTGTTTTGGGGCCACTGCTGTTTGTCATTTTTATAAATGACCTGGATGAGGGCGTAGAAGGATGGGTTAGTAAATTTGCGGATGACACTAAAGTCGGTGGAGTTGTGGACAGTGCGGAGGGACATAGATAAGCTGCAGAGCTGGGCTGAGAGGTGGCCAATGGAGTTTAATGCGGAAAAGTGTGAGGTGATTCACTTTGGAAGGAGTAACAGGAATACAGAGTACTGGGCTAATGATAAGATACTTGGTAGCGTGGATGAACAGAGAGATCTTGGTGTCCCTGAAAGTTAGCACCCAGGTTGATAGGGTTGTTAAGAAGTGGTACGGAGTGTTAGCTTTTATTGGTAGAGGGATTGAGTTTCGGAGCCATGAGGTCATGTTGCAGCTTTACAAAACTCTGGTGCGGCCGTACTTGGAGTATTGCGTACAGTTCTGGTCGCCGCATTATAGGAAGGATGTGGAAGCATTGGAAAGGGTGCAGAGGAGATTTACCAGAATGTTGCCTGGTATGGTGGGAAGGTCTTATGAGGAAAGGCTGAGGGACTTGAGGCTGTTTTCGTTAGAGAGAAGAAGGTTAAGAGGTGACTTGATAGAGGCATACAAGATGGTCAGAGGATTAGATAGGGTGGATAGTGAGAGCCTTTTTCCTCGGATGGTGATGGCTAGCACGAGGGGACATAGCTTTAAATTGAGGGGTGATAGATATAGGACAGATGTCAGAGGTAGGTTCTTTACTCAGAGAGTGGTAAGGGCATGGAATGCCCTGCCTGCAGCAGTAGTGGACTCGCCAACATTAAGGGCATTTAAATGGTCATTGGATAAACATATGGATGATATTGGAATAGTGTAGGTTAGATGGGCTTTCGATTGGTTTCACTGGTCGGCGCAACATCGAGGGCCGAAGGGCCTGTACTGCGCTGTAATGTTCTATGTTCTAAATGCCCTGGACCTGATGGCCTGCATCCTGGAGTCTTAAAGGTGGTGGCTGCAGCAATAGTGGATACATTGGTTGTAATCTTCCAAGATTCCTAGCATTCGGGAAAAGTTCCAGCAGACTGGAAAACCGTAAATGTAACACTTCTGTTCAGGGAGACAGAAAACCGAGAACAATACTCCAGTAGTCGCTGACAATATAATGGTGGAAAGAGAGCAAATTGTGAAGAGGATACGGTATGCCAAGGGATATCATTAGGTGAAGTGAATGGGCAGATGGAGTACAACCTCCAGGTGGCGCTGTTCCCAGGTATCTGCTGTCCTAAAGTAAAGGTGCTGTATAAAACGGAAATTGAGGTTATTTGTCATGTGTATTTAATTAGTATAGGGATAGGGATGTTTTGCTGCAATTGCCTTGGGCATTGGTGAGGCCACACTTGGAGTATTGTGTGCATTTTACGTTTCCTTATCTGAGGAAGGATGCCCTTGTTATAGAGGGAGTACAGCGAAGGTTTACCAGGCTGATTCCCTGGGCTGGCAGGTCTGTCATATGAGGTGAGACTAAGTCAGTTCGGATTATATTCACTGGAGTTTAGAAGAGTGAGAGGGGATCTCATAGAAACTTATAAAATTCTAACAGGTTTAGACAGGGCAGATTCAGAAAGAATGTTCCCAATGGTGGAGGAGTCCAGAACTAGAACAAAGAACAAAGAAAATTACAGCACAAGAACAGGCCCTTCGGCCCTCCAAGCCTGCACCGAACATGCTGCCCGACTGAACTAAAACCCCTACCCTTCCGGGGACCTTATCCCTCTAGAGGGATCTGGGTGTGCAAGCCCACAGATCCTTAAACGTGGCAGCACAGGTGGAAAAGGTGGTGAAGAAGGCATATATGGCATGCTTGCCTTTATTGGACAGGGCATAGAGTACACAAGTTGGGATCTGATGATGCAGCTGTATAGAACGTTGGTTAGGCCACATTTGGAATACTGCGTCCAGTTCTGGTCGCCACACTACCAGAAGGATGTGGAGGCTTTGGAGAGAGTGCAGAAAAGGTTTACCAGGATGTTGCCTGGTATGGAGGGTATTAGCTATGAGGAGAGATTGAGTAAACTAGGGTTGTTCTCCCTGGAAAGACAGAGGTTGAGGGGCAAACTGATAGAAGTTTATAAAACTATGAAGGGCATAGATAGGGTGAACAGTTGGAAGCTTTTTCCCAGGTCAGAAATGACAAACACAAGGGGTCACAAGTTCAAGGTAAGGGGGGACAAGGTTCAATACAGATATGCGGGGGACGTATTTTACACAGAGGGTGGTGGGGGCCTGGAATGCACTGCCAAGCAAGGTGGTTGAGGCAGACACGCTAGGATCATTTAAGACTTGTCTAGACAGCCACATGAACAGACTGGGAAGAGAGGGACACAAACGGATGGTCTAGTTAGGAACACGTGATCGGTGCAGATTTGGAGGGCCGATGGGCCTGTTCCTGTGCTGTATTGTTCTTTGTTCTTTGTTCTATTCCCATCCTATTCATGTATTTGTCAAGCTGCCCCTTAAAAGTCACTATTGTATCTGCTTCCACTACCTCCCCCGGCAGCGTGTTCCAGGTACCCACCATCCTCTGGCTAAAAAACTTGCCTCGTACATCTCCTTTAAACCTTGCCCCTCGCACCTTAAACCTATGCCCCCTAGTAATTGACTCTTCCACCCTGGGAAAAAGCTTCTGACTATCCACTCTGTCCATGCCTCTCATAATCTTGCAGACTTCTATCAGGTCGCCCCTCAACCTCCGTCGTTCCAGTGAGAACAAACCAAGTTTCTCCAACCTCTCCTCATAGCTGACACCCTCCATACCAGGCAACATCTTGGTAAATCTTTTCTGTACCCTCTCCAAAGCCTCCACATCCTTCTGGTAGTGTGGTGACCAGAATTGAACGCTATATTCCAAGTGCGGCCTAACTAAGGTTCTATAAAGCTGCAACATGACTTGCCAATTTTTAAACTCAGTGCCCTGACAGACGAAGGCAAGCATGCCGTATGCCTTCTTGACTACCTTCTCCACCTGCATTGCCACTTTCAGTGACCTGTGTACCTGTACACCCAGATCCCTGTCCCTATCAATACCCTTAAGGGTTCTGCCATTTACTGTATATTTCCCATCTGTATTAGACCTTCCAAAATGCAATACCTCACATTTTTCTGGGTTAAACTCCATCTGCCATCTCTCCACCCAAGTCTCCAACTGATCTATATCCTGCTGTATCCTCTGATGGTCCTCATCGCTATCCACCAACCTTTGTGTCGTCTGCAAACTTACCAATCAAACCAGTTACGTTTTTCTCCAAATCATTTATAAAAATATTACAAACAGCAAAGGTCCCAGCACTGATCCCTGAGGAACACCACTTGTCACAGCCCTCCATTCAGAAACGCACCCTTCCGCTGCTACCCTCTGTCTTCTTTGATCGAGCCAGTTCTGTATCCATCTTGCCAGCTCACCTCTGATCCCATGAGACTTCACCTTCTGTACCAGTCTGCCATGAGAGACCATGTCAAAGGCCTTACTGAAGTCCATGTAGACAACATCCACTGCCCCTCACCAATCATCTTCGTCACTTCCTCGAAAAACTCGATCAAGTTAGTGAGACACGACCTCCCCTTCACAAAACCATGTTGCCTCTCACTAATACGTCCACTTATTTCCAATTGGGAGTAAATCCTGTCTCGAAGAATCCTCCCCAATAATTTCCCTACCACTGACATGAGGTTCACCAGCCTATAATTACCTGGATTTTCCTTGCTACCTTTCTTAAACAAAGGAACAACATTGGCTATTCTCCAATCCTCTGGGATCTGCCCTGTAGCCAGTGAGGATACAAATATTTCTCTCAAGGCCCCAGCAATTTCCTCCCTTGCCTCTCTCAGTATTCTGGGGTGTATCCCATCAGGCCCTGGGGACTTGTCTACCTTAATGTTTCTGAAGAACCCCAATACCTCCTCCTTTTTGATCTCAACATGACTCAAACTATCTACACACCGTTCCCCAGACTCATCATCCACCAAGTCCTTCCCTGTGGTGAATACTGATGCAAAATAGTCATTGAATACCTCGTCCAATTAGAGGTTATAGAATCATAGAGGTTTACAGCATGGAAACAGGCCCTTCGACCCAACTTGTCCATGCCGCCCTTTTTTTTAAACCACTAAGCTTGTACTAATTGACCACATTTGGCCCATATCCCTCTATACCCATCGTACCCATGTAACTGTCTAAATGCTTTTTAAAAGACAAAATTGTCCCCGCCTCTAGTACTACCTCTGGCAGCTTGTTCCAGACACTCACCACCCTCTATGTGAAAAAATTGCCCCTCTGGACACTTTTGTATCCCTCCCCTCTCACCTTAAACCTATGCTCTCTAGCTTTAGACTCCCCTATCTTTGGGAAAAGATATTGACTATCTAGCTGATCTATGCCCCTCATTATTTTATAGACAAACAAACAAAGAACAAAGAACAATACAGCACAGGAACAGGCCCTTCGGCCCTCCAAGCCCGCGCCGCTCCCCGGTCCAGGATTGAATCCTGAATCCAGGATCCCCGCCCAATTTTCCAGCCTATCTACATACCAATATCCTATCCACCGAGCTGTCCCTCACAGCTACGATGCTTTGTTCATTACAACCTATTAACTCACCCCCACCCCCCCATTCCAGACCATGTGATTTCCAGGGAGAGGCGAAAACCCAGAGTGAAAAACCCCAGGGCCAATATGGGGAAAAGAAATCTGGGAAATTCCTCTCCGACCCCATGAGGCGATCGAAACGAGTCCAGGAGATCACAATGGCCCTGATCGGAAAATGCTTCCCAACCCTAGTCATTTCCACTTCCACGAACACCATATGAATTCCCTGCCCCCGAGACAGGTTCCCAACTATCCGCAGTCTCGCTCTGTACTGGCACCAGCAAGATGATCATAGAATGAGGCCTTGAAACGAGAAACAAGGAACAATTAGCCCGCGCCGCTCCCTGGTCCAAACTAGACCACTCTTTTGTATCCCTCCATTCCCACTCCGTTCATATAGCTGTCTAGATAAGTCTTAAACGTTCCCAGTGTGTCCGCCTCCACCACTTTGCCCGGCAACACATTCCAGGCCCCCACGACCCTCTGTGTGAAATATGTCCTTCTGATATCTGTGTTAAACCTCCCCCCCTTCACCTTGAACCTATGACCCCTCGTGAACGTCACCACCGACCCGGGGAAAAGCTTCCCACCGTTCACCCTATCTATGCCTTTCATAATTTTATACACCTCTATTAAGTCTCCCCTCATCCTCCGTCTTTCCAAGGAGAACAACCCCAGTTTCCCCAATCTCTCCTCATAACCTCTCTAAGATCACCCCACAGCCTTCTACGCTCCAGAGAAAAAAGTCCCAGTCTATCCAGCCTCTCCTTATAACTCAAACCATCAAGTCCCGGTAGCATCCTAGTAAATCTCTTCTGCACTCTTTCTAGTTTAATAATATCCTTTCTATAATAGGGTGACCAGAACTGTACACAGTATTTCAAGTGTGGCCTTACCAATGTCTTGTACAACTTCAACAAAACGTACCAATTCCTGTATTCAATGTTATGACCAATGAAACCAAGCATGTTGAATGCCTTCTTCACCACTCTGTCCACCTGTGACTCCATTTTCAATGAGCTCTGAACCTGTACCCCTAGATCTCTTCACTCTGTAACTCTCCCCAATGCCCTACCATTAACTGAGTAAGTCCTGCCCCGGTTCAATCTACCAAAATGCCTCACCTCCCATTTATCTAAATTAAACTCCATCTGCCATTCGTCAGCCCACTGGCCCAATTGATCAAGATCCTGTTGCAATCCGAGATAACGTTCTTCATTGTCCACTATGCCACCAATCTTGGCAAACTTACTAACCATGCCTCCTATTTTCTCACCCAAATTATTAATATAAATGACAAATAACAGTGGACCCAGCACTGATCCCTGAGGCACACCGCTGGTCACAGGTCTCCAGTTTGAAAAACAACCCTCTACAACCACCTTCTGGCTTCTGTCATGAAGCCAATTTTGTATCCATTTAGCTACCTCACCCAGGATCCTGTGAGATGCAACAACCTACCATGCGGTACCTTGTCAAAGGCCTTGGTAAAGTCCATGCAGACAACATCAACTGCACTGCCCTCATCTACCTTCTTGGTTACCCCTTCAAAAAACTCAATCAAATTTGTGAGACATGATTTTCCACTCACAAAGCCATGCCGACTGTCCCGAATCAGTCCTTACATCTCTAAATGCCTGTAGATCCTGTCTCTCAGAATACCTTCCAACAACTTACCCACCACAGATGTGAGGCTCACTGGCTTGTAGTTCCCAGGCTTTTCCCTGCAGCCCTTTTTAAACAAAGGCACAACATTTGCCACCCTCCAATCTTCAGGCACCTCACCCGTGACTATCGATGATTCAAATATCTCTGCTGGGGAACCCGCAATTTCCTCCCTAGCCTCCCACAATGTCCTGGGATATACTTCATCAGGTCCCGGGGATTTATCTACCTTGATGCGCTTTAAGACTTCCAGCACCTCCTTCTCTGTAATATGTACACTCCTCAAGACATCATTATTTATTTCCCCAAGTGCCCTAACATTCATGCTTTTCTCAACAGTAAATATTGATGAGAAATATTCATTTAGGATCTCACCCATCTCTTGTGGATCCGTACATAGATGACCTTGTTGATCCTTAAGAGGCCCTACTCTCTCCCTTGTTACTATTTTGCCCTTTATGTATTTGTAGAAGCTCTTTGGATTCTCCTTTGCCTTAACTGCTAAAACAATCTCATGTCCCCTTTTTGTCTTCCTGATTTCTCTCTTAACTCTACTCCTACACCCCCTATACTCTTTAAGGGATTCATTTGATCCCAGTTGCCTATACATGTCATGTGCCTCCTTCTTCTACTTGACCAGGGCCTCAATATAGCAAATCATCCAGAGTTCCCTACTTCTGCCAGCCTTGCCCTTCACTCTAAGAGCAATGTGCTTACCCTGAAACCTGGTTAACACACGTTTGAAAGTGTGCCACTTACCAGATGTTCCTTTGCCTTCCCACAGACTCCCGCAATTAACTGTTGAGAGTTCCTGCCTGATACCATCAAAATTGGCCTTGCCCCATGTGGAACTTTAACTTTTGGGCCAGACCTATCATTCTCCATAGCTATCTTAAAACTAATAGAATTATGGTCACTGGTCCCAAAGTGATCCCTCACTAACACATCTGTCACCTGCCCTTCCTTATTTCCCAAGAGGAGGTCACGTTTTGCCCCCTCTCTAGTCGGGCCATCCACATACTGAATGAGAAATTCTTCCTGAATACACTCAACAAATTTCTCTCCATCCAACCCTCTAATACTATGGCTGTCCCCCAGTTAATGTTGGGAAAACTAAAATCTCCGACTATTATCCACCCTATTTTTCTTGGAGCTGTCTGTAATCTCCTTACATTTTTGCTCCTGAATTTCCCGCCAACTATTTGGGGGCCTATAGTACAACCCTATCAAAGTGATTTCCCCCTTCTTATTTCTCAGTTCTATCCATATAGACTCATTGGGTGAACCTGCGGATATATCCCCTCTCAGTACGGCCGTGATGCTTTCACTAATCTCTTCCCTCCTGTTCTATCTTTCCTACAGCATCTGTACCCTGGAACATTGAGCTGCCAGTCCTGTCCCTCCCTTAGCCATGTTTCAGTAATTGCTATAATATCCCAGTCCCACGTACCCATCCATGCCCTGAGTTCATCTGCCTTGCCCGTCAGGCCTCTTGCATTGAAATAAATGCAGTTTAATCTGGACTTCCCTTGCTCTCTGTCTTGCTTCTGTCTGATCTGTCTGGTACTAGGATTACTGACACTGCCTTTACTAATTAATGTGCTCTCTTTAACTTCTGTGCTGTCCTCAAACTTCTCTTCTGTCTCCCTACTGCTTTGGATCCCACCCCCCTGCCAAACTAGTTTAAACCCTCCCGAGTGGCTCTAGCAAATCTCCCCGCCAGGATGTTAGTCCCCCTCCAGTTCAGGTGTAACCCGTCCCTCTTGAACAGGTCACCCCTTCCCCAGAAGAGGTCCCAGTGATACAAAAATCTAAATCCCTGCCCCCTGCAACAGCTCTCAAGCTACGCATTCATCTGCCTAATCCTCCTATTCCTACTCTCACTAGCACGTGGCACCGGCAGTAGTCCTGAAATTACTACCTTCGAGGTCCTGCACGTTAGCCTTCTGCCTAACTCTCTATATTCACACTTCAGGACCTCATTCCTTTTCCTACCTATGCCGTTGATGCCAATATGTACAACGACCTCTGGCTGCTCCCACTCCCCCTTAAGAATGTCCTGCAATCGCTCAGAGACGTCCTTGACCCTGGCACCAGGGAGGCAACACACCATCCTGGAGTCTCGATCGCGGCCACAGAAATGCCTGTCTGTGCCTCTAACCAGCGAGTCCCTCTGGCTCCATGCATAGATTCCCTCTCCTGTCCTTGAGTGGGCCAACCCTCTCCCTGGCTACCTTCTTACTCTTTATATATGTATAAAAAGCCTTGGGATTTTCCTTAATCCCGCTGGCCAATGATTTTTTGTGATCCCTTTTTGCCCTCCTTACTCCTTGCTTAAGTTTCTTTCTACTTTCCTTGTATTCCACACTTGCTTCGTGCGTTCCCAGCCTCCTAGCCTTGACAAATGCTTCCTTTTTCTCTTTGACTAGGCTCACAATATCTCTCATTATCCAAGGTTTCCAAAACTTGCCATACTTATCCTTCATCCTTACAGGAATGTTCCGGTCCTGAATCCCTATCAACTTGCACTTGAAAGCCTCCCACATGCCAGATGTTGATTTGCCCTCAAACATCTGCCCCCAATCTCCATTCTTCAGTTCCTGCCTAATATTGTTGTAATTGGCCTTCCCCCAATTTAGCACCTTAACTTGAGGACTACACTTATCTTTATCCATCAGTACCTTAAAGCGTACTGAATTGTGGTCACTGTTTCCGAACTGCTCCCCTACTGAAACATCGACCACCTGGCCGGGCTCATTCCCCAATACCAGGTCCAGTATGGCCCCTTCCCCAGTTGGACTATCTACATACTGTTTCAAGAAGCCCTCCTGGATGCTCCTTACAAACTCTGCCCCATCCACGCCCCTAACACTAAGTGAGTCCCAGTCAACATAGGGGAAGTTAAAATCTCCCACCGCAACAATCCTGTTACTTTTACACCTTGAGGTTCCTTTGAGAAACTAGGGGTCATAGTTTCAGGATAAGGGGTAAACCTTTTGGAACAGAGGTGAGGAGAAATTTCTTCACCCAGAGGGTGGTGAATGTATGGAATTCACTACCACAGAGAGTAGTTGAGTCCAAAACATTGTCTGATTTCAAGAAGAAATTAGTCTCACAACACCAGGTTAAATTCCAACAGGTTTATTTGGAATCACGAGCTTTCGGAGCACAGCTCCTTCCTCGAATGAGTCTCATCTGATGAAGGGGCAGCGCTCCAAAAGCTCGTGATTCCAAATAAACCTGTTGGACTTTAACCTGGTGTTGTGAGACTTCTGACTGTGCCCCACTCCAGTCCAACACCGGCACCTCCACATCAAGAAGAAATTAGTTATAGCTCTTGGGGCTAAAGGGATCAAGGGATATGAGGGGAAGGGGGGATCAGGATATTGAATTTGATGATCAGCCATGATCAAAATGAATGGCGGAGCAGGCTCGAAGGGCCGAATGGCCTACTCCTGCTTCTAGTTTCTATGTTTCTATTCATGTTCTGATTCTATTGAATTTTGTTTTTGTGTTTTAGGTTAAGGTTTGGTTCCAGAACAGACGTACAAAACAGAAGAAGGATCAGAGTAAAGACTGTGACAGCCGCTCCTCTGGCACATCTGAGTCCATCGCCACCTGTAACATCCTGAGGCTTCTGGAACAGGGAAGATTGTTGTCCATTCCTCCGGCTCCCAGTCTGCTCCCTCAGGGAGCCAGCCCTCTCGGATCTCCAGCGGGTAACGGCTGTGGCCTGGTGTCGTCCAGCAGCAGTTCGCCCGGGCTGACCGGCCCCTCGTTCAGCCTCTCCGCACCCGGCCAGACCACCTCCTCCCCTCAGCACCAGGCTGGCGTTTCTCCCTGCTTCTCCAGCCCGCCGCCGCTGGGTGGTGCCCTGGAACTCTCCACCGGCTACGGAGCGGGCACCTCGGCTTTTGAACCTTACGCACGAACGGAAAGGAAAGACAACGCCACAGAGAAACGGCCAAGCTCATAGAGAGGCAGGGACAGCGCGGGGAAGAAAAGAGATTCCGTCAACACCTTCCTGTTGAGTTTTGTGTTTGAGTTGTGACAATGTTCATTCAATGTGACGGTACGGGTTCCTACTCTCATGGCGCAGCTCGTGGCAGTGGCGAAGAACCAAATGAAATGTGTTCAAATGTTCTATGGGCAACAACCAGACATTGGCCCCACGCAGTTCACAGGTCAAGGGTCAGGTCGCTGGCTCCCATTGTCCATCTTGCTGTGATTAAATGGTTGCAGTGACCCTTCCACCCACACCGTGTAAAGAACTATCTCCTGAACTTTGGATTGACATACTCCCTCAACCCTGACCTTTGGCCTTGCTGTCCTTAAACCCCACAGAGCGTGTTCAGAAGGTGAAAAATAAACAAGGTCCAACCTTCTACCGTCCTGGGAGTTGCATGAATGGGATCATTGATTAATCACAGCAATCAGTGAATCGACAACAGACCCAGACACTGGGAAAATCGACAATGGTGGAAGAGGTTTGGGAAGCACAGGTCCAGATTTACCTCTTTCTCCGGGCATGTTACATTGGCCACATGGTATTCTGGTCAAGGACAGGCAAATGCTCCAAGTCTCTCTCTCTCTCTCGAGTCAGTAGATAGTGATTAACAGTGGAGGGGAGAAGGGGATACCTGACTGAACTTGTCCCACCACCCACCATGCCTCTCCAAAGCTCAGTAAGAAGTTTAACAACACCAGGTTAAAGTCCAACAGGTTTATTTGGTAGCAAAAGCAGGTTAAAGTCCAACAGGTTTATTTGGTAGCAAAAGCCACACAAGCTTTCGAAGCTCTAAGCACCTTCTTCAGGTGAGTGGGAATTCTGTTCACAAACAGAGCATATAAAGACACAGACTCAATTTACATGAATAATGGTTGGAATGCGAATACTTACAACTAATCAAGTCTTTAAGAAACAAAACAATGGGAGTGGAGAGAGCATCAAGACAGGCTAAAAAGATGTGTATTGTCTCCAGACAAGACAGCCAGTGAAACTCTTTAACCTGGGCTTTAACCTGGTGTTGTTAAACTTCTTACTGTGTTTACCCCAGTCCAACGCCGGCATCTCCACATCATGATCTCCAAAGCTCAGCAGCATCGAAGACCCGTGCAGGGATGAGCAATGGAGTTCAGAGCCGCGACAGCACATGTGACTCAACGCAGGCTGTGCCTTACCGATCTCTCGGGAGTGAGGGCTGATGCATCAAGGCACAACTATTCACGCCGTCCTATCTCCTGCTAATCCCTGGGGAGGCGGTGGGAGGGGTGCGGTGTGTGGTGGGAGGGTGGGGGAGGGAGATTTGCATTTCCTCGCACATTCCACAGCTCTGTAAGCACATATCAGCCGACTCTCAGCATCACTCCACCAGCTCGATCGCCACACCGCCACGACTCACTGGGGCTCCGTCTCACTCTGCGGAAATGACTTCACAAGAGAAAAGATAAAGGAAAATTCAGAAACCGTGTCTGGACTCAACGGTCTGGAAAATGTCTCATTCCCACACCCCCAACCCCCCCACGCCCCCTCCACCCACTTTCAAAATCAGAGTCATGACAGCATTTATTAAATTATAACTTATTCAAAAACAGAACTGTTGCCTTTCTCTTTATTCTGCCTGTTTTAAATTCCAATTCTCATGGTTTTGGGAGAGATGCGTCAATGTTCAGAAGGTATCTCGGGTTTGATTTGATTTGATTTGGTTTATTATTGTCACAAGTATTAACATACAGTGAAAAGTATTGTTTCTTGCGCGCTATACAGACAAAGCATACCGTTCATAGAGAAGGAAAGGAGAGAGTGCAGAATGTAGTGTTACAGTCATAGCTAGGGTGTAGAGAAAGACCAACTTAATGCAAGATAGGTCCTTTCAAAAGTCTGACGGCAGCAGGGAAGAAGCTGTTCTTGAGTCAGTTGGTCCGTGACCTCAGACTTTTGTATCTTTTTCCCGAAGGAAGAAGGTGGAAGAGAGAATGTCCGGGGTGCGTGGGGTCCTTAATTTCGCTGGCTGCTTTACCGAGGCAGTGGGAAGTGTAGACAGAGTCAATGGATGGGAGGCTGGTTTGCGTGATGAACTGGGCAACATTCATGACCTTTTGTAGTTCCTTGCAGTCTTGGGCAGAACAGGAGCCCATACCAAGCTGTGATACAACCAGAAAGAATGCTTTCTATGGAGCATCTGTAAAAGTTGGTGAGAGTCGTAGCTGACATGCCAAATTTCTTTAGTCTTCTGAGAAAGTAGAGGCGTTGGTTGGCTTTCTTAACTATAGTGTCGGCATGGGGGGACCAGGACAGCTTGTTGATCTGGACAACTAAAAACCTGAAGCTCTCGACCCTTTCTACTTCATCCCCAATGTTTAATTCAATGCAGTTACATACACTACCAGAGGCTGACTGTTTCTTTTGAAAGCTACACATTCCTACAGTGAAGAGGAGATTGTGGGGAGTCCAGTGAATCGGGCAGACTCAACTAGAAGATGTATTGGTAAATGCCTGGATGGGGTGTGTGGAAACCAGGGCAGTGAGAAAGGAAAAGGTGAATGGACCTTTCCAGGTCAACACTGCATCCTTTTCACCATATCGCTCACTCCCACATTCCCTCAATTATTCACCCACATCCTTCAAAATCTCCTGATTATATCCCTCGCTCTCTCCTCTCCATATCATCAATTCTTTCTCACCAGATACCTTCTCATCGAATCCCCCAATCCTCTGTCATCATTCATGGGGAGGCGATGGCCTAGTGGTATTATCGTTAGACGATTAATCCAGAAACTCAGTTAAAGTTCAGGGGGCCCGGGTTCGAATCCCGCCACGGCAGATGGTGGAATTTGAATTCAATGAAAAAATATCTGGAATTAAGAATCGACTGATGACCATGAAACCATTGTCGATTGTCGGAAACCTCATCTGGTTCACTGATGTCCTTTAGGGAAGGAAATCTGCCATCCTTACCTGGTCTGGCCTACATTTGACTCCAGAGCCACAGCAATGTGGTTGACTCTCTGAACTGGCCTGTGAAACGGCCCAGCAAGCTACTCAGTTCCAAGGGCAACTAAGGATGGGTAATAAATGCTGCTCCAGCTGGCGACACCCATGTCCTACAAATGAATTTTAAAAATTCACAACATTTCTTTCATCTATTCAAGAGATCATAGAATCCCTACAGTGAAGACGGGGGTCATTCGGTTCATCGAGTTTGTGCTGATCACCATCCCACCCAAGCTCTAGTCCTGTAATCCTTGGCATTTACTCTGCTAATTCCCCTGACACTCGGGTCAATTTAACCTGGCTAATCAACCTAACCCAGACTGTGGGAGGAAACCCATGCAGACACGGAGAAAGTGCAGATTCCGCACAGACAGTGACCCGAGGCTGGAATTGAACCTGGGTCCCTGGCGCTGTGAGGCAGCAGTGCTCACCACTGAGCCACCATGGCACTCTACCACAGATGAAAGCGGAAGGTGCCAGCGCCAGGGACTTGGGTTCAATCACAACATTTCTCCTAATTTTAGTCCAAAAAGATTGCTCCCTAATCCTGAGGCCGTGCTTTAGATTCCCTGAGCCGTTGAAACAGTCTCTCACTCTCGACTCAGTCTTAGGCCTCAACGAGATCGTGTCTCCTTCTTCAAAACCCCATAGAATATAAACTGAGTTAAAGCAAAGAAAATTTATTCGTGCCACAACTAAGGCTTATATTAACATTGCAATGAAGTGTGAAATTCCCCTAGTCGCCACACTTGGGTCACTGTCTGTGCAGAATCTGCACGTTCTCCCCATGTCTGCATGGGTTTCCTCCGGGTGCTCCGGTTTCCTCCCACAGTCCAAAGATGTGCGGGTTAGGTTGATTGGCCAGGTTAAAAATTGCCCCTTAGAGTTCTGAGATGCGTAGGTTAGCGGGATTAGCGGGTAAAATATGTGGGGGTAGGGCCTGGGTGGGATTGTGGTCGGTGCAGACTCGATGGGCCGAATGGCCTCCTTCTGCACTGTAGGGTTTCTATGATTTCTATGATTTCACTCCGGCGCCTGTTCGGGTACACTGAGGGAGAATTTAGCATGGTCAATGCACCTAACCAGACTGTGGGAGGAAACCGGAGCACCCGGAGGAAACCCATGCAGACATGGGGAGAACGTGCAGATTCTGCACAGACAGTGACCCAAGCCAGGAATCGAACCTGTGACCCTGGCACTGTGAGGCAGCAGTGCTAACCACCGTGCCACTCATTTACTCAATTAACTGTGCCACTGTGGCACTCTATCACAGATGAAAGAGGAAGGTAGTGGAAGCACTGGTTATGATTTTCTAGATTACAGAGAGGTCCCAGCTGATTGGAAATCAGTGAATACCGGAAGTCAAGAATAGGAAGAGGGAAATCACTGAAATCTATTATTAAGGAATTCTTAACAATCCACTCAGAAAATAGTGATATGAACAAAGTCAATATGGTTTTACCAAAAGGAAGTCACACTCGACAAATTTATTAGTGCAATTTGAGGATGTAAGTAATGGTTTAGATCAGGGGTCTCCAAACTACGGCCCACGGGCCACATCCGGATCGGAGTTTGGAGTCCGCTGGTTTAGATAAAGGGGAACCGATAGATGTCGTATTCTTGGATTTCCAAAAGACATTCGATAAGGTGCCACAAAAAGGCAAGATAAAGGCTCATGGAGTCGGGGGAAATATAGTGGCATGGACCGAGAAATGGTTAACAGACAGAAAGCAAGGATTAGGGATAAATGGGGCATGTCCAAGTTTGCGTGCTTGAGCTTCTGCATTGCCACAGGGATCAGTGCTGAGGCCTCACTTATAGAAAAACAGAATACATTTCAAAAGGCATTAAACTTTTAAATGTTGACCATCAAAGAAACTTGGGCGTGCTCGTACAAGGTACACCGAACGTTGGCATGCAGGTGCAGCAAGCAATTGGGAAGGCAAATGGCATGTTGGCCTTTATGAAGGGGATTGGACTACCAGAATAGAGAAATTTCTGTACAGTTATCCAGCGCTTTGGTGAGACCACATCTGGAATACTGTGTGCAGTTTTGGTCTCCATTTTTAAGAAAGGATATACTAGCATTGGAGACAGTACACGCAAAGGTTCACTGGGTTGGCGCTCCAGGGTTGTCCGATGATGAGCAGCTGAGTTAATTGAGTAAATGAGTGGCATGGTGGTACGATGGTTAGCACTGCTGCCTCACAGCGCAAGGGTCACACGTTCGATTCCTGCCTTGGGTCACTGTCTGTGCAGAGTCTGCACGTTCTCCCCGTGTCTGCGTGGGTTTCCTCCGGGTGCTCCGGTTTCCTCCCACAGTCTGAAAGACGTGCTGGTTAGGTGCATTGGCCGTGCTAAATTCTCCCTCAGTGTACCCGAACAGGCGCCAGAGTGTGGTGACTAGGGGAATTTCACAGTAACTTCATTGCAGTGTTAATATAAGCCTTAATTGTGACACGAATAAATTTTCTTTGCTTTAATTCAGTTTATATTCTCTGGGGTTTTGAAGGATGAGACACAATCTCATTGAAGCCTAAGACTGAGTCGAGAGTGAGAGATTGTTTCTGCTGCTAAGGGAATCTAAAGCACGGCGGTCTCAGGATTAGGGAGCAATCTTTTTGGACTGAGATGAGGAGAAATGTTGTCATTGAAAACGATGACGAACCTTTGGGATTCCCGAGTGCAGAGTCGGGAGTTAGTTTCAGGCTCGGATAGCTCGTGAAGTCCAAGGAGGCGACTTTCAAAGTGGACCAAATGTGGGCAATTCTCTGCGATAGACACATTTTTGGGGTTTGATTTTCACAGGGTTTGGGGAATCCAAAAATTCCACGTTGCATTTACGCAGCCTTCTAAAATCAATGCCCGAATTGAGCCAGAGGCAAGTTCAGCACCCAGACTCTATGAGGGTGGCACGGTGGCACAGTGGTTAGCACTGCTGCCTCACAGCACCAGGGACCCAGGTTCAATTCCCGGCTTGGGTCACTGTCTGTGTGGAGTTTGCATGTTCTCCTCGTGTTTGCGTGGGTTTCCTCTGGTTTCCTCCCACAGTCCAAAGATGTGCGGGTTAGGTGGATTGGCCATGCTAAATTGCCTCTTAGTGTCAGGGGGACTAGCTAGGTTAAATGAATAGGGTTACAGGAATAGGGCCTGGGTGGGATTGTGGTCAGTGCAGACTTGATGGGCCGAATGGCCTCCTTCTGCACTGTAGGATTCCATGATTCTATGAGGAGACTTGGAGCTGCCAGTTGGAGCAGCGTCACAGGCAGATGGCAGTCATGATGGAACCTGCTGCTACTTTGCACAAGCAAGGGGGCAGGACATTGGAGGGCCATAAGCTTCAGCACTCGGAGAGTTGGCTGAGCGGCCAGGCAGAGTGCTGCACCCAGCCTCACAGTGGCAAACGCTTCCTGTTTTTACAAAACGATTTTACAGCTTCCTGCTTTGACCCCGATAGCTGTGCACTGATGTTGGGATTTGGTGATTTTAGGTCTGGCCCTCTCAGGTCTGTTAACAAGTCCCTCGAGGAGTTTTTGGTTATTAAGTAAAGGCGAGCTGGTTCCCGTCCCCCAGTTGAAAGATGAGTTGCTTTGCGGAGGTGTCAGTATCCAGTGACACTCTGTAGGAATGTGATATTCCAATGCTCACTCGATACTGAGACTGTCATCGAGTCATAGAGGTTTACAGCATGGAAACAGGCCCTTCGGCCCAACTTGTCCATGCTGCCCAGGTTTTACCATTAAGTTAGTCCCAATTGCCCGCATTTGGCCCATATCCCTCGATACCCATCTTACCCATGTAACTGTCCAAATGCTTTTTAAAAGACAAAATACTACCTCAGGCAGCTTGTTCCAGACACTCACCACCCTCTGTGTGAATAAATTGCCCCTCTGGACACTTTTGTATCTCTCCCCTCTCACCTTAAACATGTGCCCTCTAGTTTTAGACTCCCCTACCTTTGGGAAAAGATATTGACTATCTCGCTGCTCTGTGCCCCTCATTATTTTATAGATCTCTATAAGATCACTTTTCAGCCTCCTACGCTCCAGAGGAAAAAGTCCCAGTCTATCCAGCCTCTCCTTATAACTCAATCCATCAAGTCCCGGTAGCATCCTGGTAAATCTTTTCGGCACTCTTTCTAGTTTAATAACATCCTTTCTATAATAGGGTGACCAGAACTGCACACAGTATTCCAAGTGCGGCCTTACCAATGTCTTGTACAACTTCAACAAGACTGTGTCCATATGCAGCAAGACTTGGACAACATGAGAAGTGACAAGGAACATTCACGCCACACCAAGTGACAGGGTGGTGGTGGGTCACATGGATAGGGCGGGGGAAGGGGGGGTTACAGGGGGGATTACGAGGAGGTCACAGGGGGTACAGGGATAAGGGGAGTATATGGGATTAGGGCAGGGGAGGTATATGGGGATAGGGTGGGGTTGTTGCTGCTGGGGTTGCCCGTTCTGGAGGTGCCGATTGTGTGGATGTGTCCTGTGACGTGAAGCCCATTGCTGTCGAAGAGCCTGGCTACACTCAGTGTCCAGGGCTCCAGCATGGAGAATGGGTAAATGGCTAGCACATGGTGCAAATCCCAGTGCAGTGAGGCGTGGGCTGGAGGGGTGGAAGGAATGGCCAGAGTTTAGAACTCAAGGAGAGAGCAACGAGATCCAATGCCTTTCGCTGATCCCGGGAAGTCTCAGCTCCAAGGTCGCTCTCCTGGGCTGAATTCCAGGGAATCAGTGAGGCGAGACGCAGAGCCTGTGCAGGTATGCAGACTCCTGCAATCTGACCAATGTGAAACTAACTGCCGCACATCTCTCCTCCTCACACTTCACTGCTTCACGGCGAACAATCATTAACCTCCTTCCCCAGCCCCTCACAACAGATTTGATATTAACGAGCGCCTCAGTGCTGTCTCTCTGGGATGGGTGGATTGCGGTCCAGCTGACTGGGCTCCAGGGAGCTGGGAGGGAGGCAGGAGGGGGAGTGTGGGGAGCAGGCATGATTATTATAGTCAGAAGCTGCTGACTGAAGAGAGGTTGGAACGTGGGACTGGGAGCACAGGGAGTGATCGAAATGAAGAGATCATTTCAGGGGAGGTTGGATAAAAACATGAGGGAGAAAGGAATAGAGGGATAGAGTGATGGAGTGAGATGGAGAGGGTGACTGGGAGAAGGTGGGTGTCAGTCAGTGCGCCTGTTTCTGTGGGATCCTGTTCTCCATCTTTCTGGATCGATTGGCACAGTGGTTAGCGCTGCTGCCTCACAGCGCCGGGGTTCCAGGTTCAATTCCGGCTTCAGGTCACTGTGTGGAGTCTGCACGTTCTCCCCGTGTCTGCGTGGGTTTCCTCCGGGTGCTCCAGTTTCCTCCCACAGTCCAAAGATGTGCAGGTTGGGTGGATTGACCATGTAAATTGCCCTTTAGTGTCAGGGGGACTAGCAGGGTAAATATATGGGGATAGGGTCTGGGTGGGATTGTGGTCAGTGCAGACTCAATGGGCCGAATGGCCTCCTTCTGCACTGTAGGGATTCTATGACCCTTTGCCATCTGATGGGTATTTCCAGTGTCTTCTGTTTTTGTTTGAATTCAGTTTAAAAAATCTAGAAATGCAAAAATAATGATGCCTTAGTAAAGCGACCATGAAGCTATTGGAGTCTGGTAAAATCCCAACTGTGTCGATGATGGCCTTTGGGAATCTGCCATCCTTTCTCAATCTGGACTTGGATCCAAATCCAGTCCCGCACAATGGTGGGTGACACTTCACTGTCCCCGAGGAAGCCAATCGGTTGAATGAAGAAGGCCGCTCACCATTACATGCTCCAGGAAGTTAGAGATGGGCAATGCCAGCCTTGCCAACAGAACCCACACCCCCCAACAATTATTCCTCAAACAGGAAGAGTTGAAAAGTTGAGTTGAAACTTGTCCTGTGGGCAGCACGGTGGCACAGTGGTTAGCACTGCTGCTTCACAGTGCCAGGGACCCGGGTTTGATTCCCAGCTTGGGTCACTGTCTGAGTGGAGTTGGCACGTTCTCCCCGTGTCTGCGTGGGTTTCCTCTGGTCTCCTCCTCCACTCCAAAGATGTGCGGATCAGGTTGATTGACCATGCTAAATTGCCCCTGAGTGTCAGAGGGATTAGCAGGGCAAATACGTGGGGTCAAGGGGATAGGGCCTGGGTGGGATTGTTGTCGGTGCAGGCTCGGTGGGCCAAATGGCCTCCTTCTGCATTGAAGGGTTTCTATAAAGATTCCAGCCGGGTCACATTAATCGAGCAAATCCTGATGCACTGCAGAAAGATCCGACCCCCGCCCACATCACAGGGAAAGTCACCCCTGGACGACCCCTCACCTTTCACCCTCCAGGCACCACAGTCAGCTTCCGGCCTGGGCTGAGAGCTGCTCCCATTTCAGATGGCCATTGGTCGTTTCCGGATCATTCCATCAGTAATTTTCTAGAAGTGGCAATCATTCGGTTAACATTAAATCAAAGGTCAGAATTTCCAGACGCTTTGACGATGAGAAATGACAAACCTTTTGGATAATTTTTAATGGGCCAGGTTAAAAATGTGAAAAATTCCCCTCCAAACTGTCCCGTCAGGAATAGCAGGGCAGCCACGAACGTGCAAACTAGGAGCAGGAGTAGGCCATTCGGCCCCTCAAAGCTGCTCCAGGATTTATGATCATCTAGAGAAGTTTAGTATGATCAAAAGTAGTCAGCACGGCTTTGTCAGGGGCAGGTCGTGCCTTACGAGCCTGGTGGAGTTCTTTGAAAATGTGACCAAACACATTGACGAAGGAAGAGCGGTGGATGTGGTCTATATGGACTTCAGCAAGGCGTTCGATAAGGTCCCCCATGCAAGACTTCTTGAGAAAGTGAGAGGGCATGGGATCCAAGGGGCTGTTGCCTTGTGGATCCAGAACTGGCTTGCCTGCAGAAGGCAGAGAGTGGCTGTGGAGGGGTCTTTCTCTGCATGGAGGTCAGTGACCAGTGGAGTGCCCCAGGGATCTGTTCTGGGACCCTTGCTGTTTGTCATTTTCATAAATGACCTGGATGAGGAAGTGGAGGGATGGGTTGGTAAGTTTGCTGACGACACCAAGGTAGGTGGTGTTGTGGATAGTTTGGAGGGATGTCAGAAGTTGCAGCGAGACATAGATAGAATGCAAGACTGGGCGGAGAAGTGGCAGATGGACTTCAACCCGGATAAGTGTGTGGTGATCCATTTTGGCAGATCCAATGGGATGAAGCAGCAGTATAATATGAAGGGTACCATTCTTAGCAGTGTAGAGGATCAGAAGGACCTTGGGGTCCGGGTCCATAGGACTCTTAAATCGGCCTCGCAGGTGGAGGATGCGGTCAAGAAGGCGTACGGCGTACTGGCCTTCATTAATCGAGGGATTGAGTTTAGGAGTCGGGAGATAATGCTGCAGCTTTATAGGACCCTGGTTAGACCCCACTTGGAGTACTGCGCGCAGTTCTGGTCACCTCATTACAGGAAAGATGTTGAAGCCATTGAAAGGGTGCAGAGGAGATTTACAAGGATGTTGCCTGGATTGGGGGGGCATGCCTTATGAGGATAGGTTGAGGGAGCTTGGTCTCTTCTCCCTGGAGAGACGAAGGATGAGAGGTGACCTGATAGAGGTTTACAAGATGTTGAGAGGTCTGGATAGGGTAGACTCTCAGAAGCTATTTCCAAGGGCTGAAATGGTTGCTACGAGAGGACACAGGTTTAAGGTGCTGGGGGGTAGGTACAGAGGAGATGTCAGGGGTAAGTTTTTCACTCAGAGGGTGGTGGGTGAGTGGAATCGGCTGACGTCGGTGGTGGTGGAGGCAAACTCGTTGGGGTCTTTTAAGAGACTTCTGGATGAGTACATGGGATTTAATGGGATTGAGGGCTATAGATAGGCCTAGAGGTGGGGATGTGATCGGTGCAACTTGTGGGCCGAAGGGCCTGTTTGTGCTGTGGCTTTCTATGTTCTATGTTCACCCATTCAGTAACATCGCGGCTGATTGGCTTGTGTTTCAAATTCTATATTCCATCCTGCCTCCATCGCCTTCTGAGGTAGAGAGTTGCAAAATCACACAACCTGCAGAGGAAGAAATTTTCCTCATCTCTGTCCTAAAATGGCAACCCTAATTTTATAACAGTGCCCCTTAGTCCTGGGCTCACCCAGAAGAGGAAACATCCTTTCCACATCCACCTTGTCAAGGCCGGTCAGGATCTAATAGACCGAAAAACTGATAATAAACTGATAGACTTCAGTTAAGTCACTCCTCACTCTTCTAAACTCCAGTGGAAACAAGCCCAGTCTATCCAACCTATCCTCATCAGGCAACACGCCCACTCCAGTATCAATCCAGTAAACTGTTTTGGTTTGCAAAAACAAACAGAAAGGAGGAGGCCATTCAGTCCATCGAACCTGTTACACAGGAACAGTAAGAGGCCATTCAGCCCCTTGAATCTGTTACACAGGAACAGAAGATCTTGTAACATTCAAAGAGTCATAGGCCGGAACTCTATCTCCTCACTCGCCATGGAATCAGCGCGGGCGGGAGTCCGACATCCGTTGACCTCGGGTGGGAATTTCCGGTCTCGCCCGACCAAGGTCGTAAAATCCCGCCCATAGAGTCAGACAGCGCGGAAAAGGCCCTTCGGCCCATTGTGTCTGCACTGACAATAACTACCACTAAAGTCACGCTAATCCCACTTTCCTGCACTTGTCCCATATCCTTGAATGTTATGATATTTCAAATGCCCATTAAAATATTTGTTAATAAGGTTTCCAGCCTCCACTACCTTCCCAGGCCATGCATTCAGATTCTTACCACCCTCTGAGTGAAAAAATGTTTTCTCAAATCCCCTCTGAATCTCCTGTCCCTCACCTAAAGCTACGCCTCCTCGTGATTGAACCCTCAACCAAGGGGAACAGCTGCTCCCTACTCACCCGATCCATACCCTTCACAATCGTATACACCTCAATCATGTCCCCCCTCAGCCTTCTCTGCTCTAAAGAAAACAATCCAAGCCTATTCAGTCTCTCCTTATAGCTCAAACGCTCCATCCCAGGCAGCATCCTGGTGAATCTCCTCTGTACCCCCTCCAGTGCAATCACATCCTTCCTACAGTGAGGTGACCAGAACTGCACACAGCACTCCAGCTGCGACCTCACCAATGCTCTGTCCAGCTCCAACATCACCTCCTTGTTCCTATACTCTGTGCCACAACTGATAAAAGCAAGTGTCCCATATGTCTTCTTAACCATCACATTCACCTGCTCTGCTGCCTTCAGGGATCTGTGAATAATTACCCCAAGATCCATCTGTTCCTCTGAGCTTCCCAGTGTCCTGCCATTCGTTAAGTACACTCTCGTCTTGTTCCTCCTTCCAAAGTTCAGTGAGATCATATCTGACCTGTACCTTCACCTGAATTTACTTGATGCACACACAGTTCAGAAAACTCCAATGAAACATCGATCTTACAGCACTGGGAGTGGTGGGGAGAGATCCAGATTCCCACTACTCTGTGTGAAAAAATGATTTCCCTCCTGAATGCAGTGACCTGAATATTAATATAGTTCCCCTCACCCCGCCAGCCTCTCCTGAGGCTTCTCTCTGGGAAAGACAAGCCCTCAATATCGCCAGCCTCTAACTTACCCATAACATCTTCCATCATCCAGCCAGGTAACCCGTACCCCGCAGTGGGGCAGGAAACCAGAGGCAACACCGAGAAGGAGAAATGGTCTGAATCTGGGAGAGGCAGGGGGGGTAGAACCAAGGGGAAGCGGCAACAGTCTTGTGGTATTATCGCTGGACTATTAATCCAGAAACTCGACTCATATTCTGAGGACCCAGGTTCGAATCCCACCACAGCAGATGGGCCAGATGGCCTCCTTTTGTCACTGAGGAATTTTATGGCATCATGGATTCCTCTGGCATGATTGCCCCCTCAAATTCATGGATATATCTAAGCCACTGAAATGTCTCTTTCTTCCCTCAATAACCTCAGGGGCAAAGCATCTTCCTGGGTTCGAATCCCGCAACGGCAGATGGTGGAATTTGAATTCAATAAAAAATATCTGGAATTAAGAATCTACTGATGACCATGAAACCATTGTCGATTTTCAGAAAAACCGTTCTGGTTCACTAATGTCCTTTAGGGAAGGAAATCTGCCGTCCTTACCTGGTCTGGCCTACCTGTGACTCCAGAGCCTCAGCAATGTGGTTGACTCTGAACCGCCCTCGGGCAACCAGGGGTGGGCAATAAAGGCATGCCAGCCAGTGACGCCAATGTCCCACGAATGAATAACAAGAAGTTACAGGTGACTTGTGACCTTCTGTGCCTGAGCTGCTGGGGGAATGCAGTCCTCCCTGGTTAGGAGCAGTATCAGAGTTTACAGTAGAGAGCAAGATCACAGACTCAGTGCTTACAGTAAACAGAGCTACAACTCACAGTCAGAACACAACAACTTGGCAACTCAGTCCCAAGCGAGAAGACAGCAGAGTCAGACGCAGTACCAGTCTGAAAGGCACAAATCAGTCAAACTCATAGAATTACCTCTTCAATCTCAATCATGGCAGCAAAGGTTCAACTTCGGGTAACAGAAGGACAGGGAGGATTGAGTGCTGCAAGGGAGCATGTGTGTGCCGTGACCCGAGATTACATCTCTCAGCCCAGGATCAGTAAGTAAATCAAAGTACAAAACATTTAGTATCGATTGCAAGGAGTAACAGAGAGCAGGGAGTGAGTTACACAGTGAGGGAGCAGGGAGCGAGTTACACAGTGAGGGAGCTGGGAGTGAGTTACACAGTGAGGGAGCTGGGAGTGAGTTACACAGTGAGAGAGCTGGGAGTGAGTTAGACAGTGAGGGAGCTGGGAGTGAGTTACACGGTGAGGGAGCTGGGAGTGAGTTACAGAGTGAGGGAGCTGGGAGTGAGTTACAGAGTGAGGGAGCTGGGAGTGAGTTACACAGTGAGGGAGCTGGGAGTGAGTTACACAGTGAGGGAGCTGGGAGTGAGTTACAGAGTGAGGGAGCTGGGAGTGAGTTACACAGTGAGGGAGCTGGGAGTGAGTTACACAGTGAGGGAGCTGGGAGTGAGTTACAGAGTGAGGGAGCTGGGAGTGAGTTACACAGCGAGGGAGCTGGGAGTGAGTTACACAGTGAGGGAGCTGGGAGTCAGTTACACAGTGAGGGAGCTGGGAGTGAGTTACACAGTGAGGGAGCTGGGAGTGAGTTACAGAGTGAGGGAGCTGGGAGTGAGTTACACAGTGAGGGAGCTGGGAGTGAGTTACACAGTGAGGGAGCTGGGAGTGAGTTACACAGTGAGGGAGCTGGGAGTGAGTTACACAGTGAGGGAGCTGGGAGTGAGTTACAGAGTGAGGGAGCTGGGAGTGACTTACACAGTGAGGGAGTTGGGAGTGAGTTACACAGTGAGGGAGCTGGGAGTGAGTTACACAGTGAGGGAGCTGGGAGTGAGTTACACAGTGAGGGAGCTGGGAGTGAGTTACACAGTGAGGGAGCTGGGAGTGAGTTACACAGTGAGGGAGCTGGGAATGAGTTACACAGTGAGGGAGCAGGGAGTGAGTTACAGAGTGAGGGAGCTGGGATTGAGTTACACAGTGAGGGAGCTGGGATTGAGTTACACAGTGAGGGAGCTGGGAGTGAGTTACACAGTGAGGGAGCTGGGAGTGAGTTACACAGTGAGGGAGCTGGGAGTGAGTTACACAGTGAGGGAGCTGGGATTGAGTTACACAGTGAGGGAGCTGGGAGTGAGTTACACAGTGAGGGAGCTGGGAGTGAGTTACACAGTGAGGGAGCTGGGAGTGAGTTACACGGTGAGGGAGCTGGGAGTGAGTTACACGGTGAGGGAGCTGGGAGTGAGTTACACAGTGAGGGAGCTGGGAGTGAGTTACACAGTGAGGGAGCTGGGAGTGAGTTACACAGTGAGAGAGCTGGGAGTGAGTTACACAGTGAGGGAGCTGGGAGTGAGTTACACAGTGAGGGAGCTGGGAGTGAGTTACACAGTGAGGGAGCTGGGAGTGAGTTACACGGTGAGGGAGCTGGGAGTGAGTTACACAGTGAGGGAGCTGGGAGTGAGTTACACAGTGAGGGAGCTGGGGGTGAGTTACACAGTGAGGGAGCTGGGAGTGAGTTACACAGTGAGGGAGCTGGGAGTGAGTTACACAGTGAGGGAGCTGGGAGTGAGTTACAGAGTGAGGGAGCTGGGAGTGAGTTACACAGTGAGGGAGTTGGGAGTGAGTTACACAGTGAGGGAGCTGGGAGTGAGTTACACAGTGAGGGAGCTGGGAGTGAGTTACACAGTGAGGGAGCTGGGAGTGAGTTACACAGTGAGGGAGCTGGGAGTGAGTTACACAGTGAGGGAGCTGGGAATGAGTTACACAGTGAGGGAGCAGGGAGTGAGTTACAGAGTGAGGGAGCTGGGATTGAGTTACACAGTGAGGGAGCTGGGATTGAGTTACACAGTGAGGGAGCTGGGAGTGAGTTACACAGTGAGGGAGCTGGGAGTGAGTAACAGAGTGAGGGAGCTGGGAGTGAGTTACACAGCGAGTGAGCTGGGAGTGAGTTACACAGTGAGGGAGCTGGGAGTCAGTTACACAGTGAGGGAGCTGGGAGTGAGTTACACAGTGAGGGAGCTGGGAGTGAGTTACACAGTGAGGGAGCTGGGAGTGAGTTACACAGTGAGGGAGCTGGGAGTGAGTTACACAGTGAGGGAGCTGCGAGTGAGTTACACAGTGAGGGAGCTGGGAGTGAGTTACACAGTGAGGGAGCTGGGAGTGAGTTACAGAGTGAGGGAGCTGGGAGTGAGTTACACAGCGAGGGAGCTGGGAGTGAGTTACACAGTGAGGGAGCTGGGAGTCAGTTACACAGTGAGGGAGCTGGGAGTGAGTTACACAGTGAGGGAGCTGGGAGTGAGTTACAGAGTGAGGGAGCTGGGAGTGAGTTACACAGTGAGGGAGCTGGGACTGAGTTACACAGTGAGGGAGCTGGGAGTCAGTTACACAGTGAGGGAGCTGGGAGTGAGTTACACAGTGAGGGAGCTGGGAGTGAGTTACACAGTGAGGGAGCTGGGAGTGAGTTACACAGTGAGGGAGCTGGGAGTGAGTTACAGAGTGAGGGAGCTGGGAGTGAGTTACACAGTGAGGGAGCTGGGAGTGAGTTACACAGTGAGGGAGCTGGGAGTCAGTTACACAGTGAGGGAGCTGGGAGTGAGTTACACAGTGAGGGAGCTGGGAGTGAGTTACACAGTGAGGGAGCTGGGAGTGAGTTACACGGTGAGGGAGCTGGGAGTGAGGTACAGAGTGAGGGAGCTGGGAGTGAGTTACACAGTGAGGGAGCTGGGAGTGAGTTACAGAGTGAGGGAGCTGGGAGTGAGTTACAGAGTGAGGTGGATGGGAGTGAGTTACACAGTGAGGGAGCTGGGAGTGAGTTACACAGTGAGGGAGCTGGGAGTGAGTTACACAGTGAGGGAGCTGGGAGTGAGTTACACAGTGAGGGAGCTGGGAGTAAGTTACAGAGTGAGGGAGCTGGGAGTGAGTTCCACAGTGAGGGAGCTGGGAGTGAGTTACACAGTGAGGGAGCAGGGAGTGAGTTACACAGTGAGGGAGCTGGGAGTGAGTTACAGAGTGAGGGAGCTGGGAGTGAGTTACACAGTGAGGGAGCTGGGAGTGAGTTACACAGTGAGGGAGCTGGGAGTGAGTTACACAGTGAGGGAGCTGGGAGTGAGTTACACAGTGAGGGAGCTGGGAGTGAGTTACACAGTGAGGGAGCTGGGAGTGAGTTACACAGTGAGGGAGCTGGGAGTGAGTTACAGAGTGAGGGAGCTGGGAGTGAGTTACACAGTGAGGGAGCTGGGAGTGAGTTACACATTGAGGGAGCTGGGAGTGAGTTACACAGTGAGGGAGCTGGGAGTGAGTTACACAGTGAGGGAGCTGGGAGTGAGTTACACAGTGAGGGAGCTGGGAGTGAGTTACACAGTGAGGGAGTTGGGAGTGAGTTACACAGTGAGGGAGCTGGGAGTGAGTTACACAGTGAGGGAGCTGGGAGTGAGTTACACAGTGAGGGAGCTGGGAGTGAGTTACACAGTGAGGGAGCTGGGAGTGAGTTACACAGTGAGGGAGCTGGGAATGAGTTACACAGTGAGGGAGCAGGGAGTGAGTTACACAGTGAGGGAGCTGGGATTGAGTTACACAGTGAGGGAGCTGGGATTGAGTTACACAGTGAGGGAGCTGGGAGTGAGTTACACAGTGAGGGAGCTGGGAGTGAGTTACACAGTGAGGGAGCTGGGAGTGAGTTACACAGTGAGGGAGCTGGGATTGAGTTACAGAGTGAGGGAGCTGGGAGTGAGTTACACAGTGAGGGAGCTGGGAGTGAGTTACACTGTGAGGGAGCTGGGAGTGAGTTACACGGTGAGGGAGCTGGGAGTGAGTTACACAGTGAGGGAGCTGGGAGTGAGTTACACAGTGAGGGAGCTGGGAGTGAGTTACACAGTGAGGGAGCTGGGAGTGAGTTACACAGTGAGAGAGCTGGGAGTGAGTTACACAGTGAGGGAGCTGGGAGTGAGTTACACAGTGAGGGAGCAGGGAGTGAGTTACACAGTGAGGGAGCTGGGAGTGAGTTACACGGTGAGGGAGCTGGGAGTGAGTTACACAGTGAGGGAGCTGGGAGTGAGTTACACAGTGAGGGAGCTGGGAGTGAGTTACACAGTGAGGGAGCTGGGAGTGAGTTACAGAGTGAGGGAGCTGGGAGTGAGTTACACAGCGAGGGAGCTGGGAGTCAGTTACACAGTGAGGGAGCTGGGAGTCAGTTACACAGTGAGGGAGCTGGGAGTGAGTTACACAGTGAGGGAGCTGGGAGTGAGTTACAGAGTGAGGGAGCTGGGAGTGAGTTACACAGTGAGGGAGCTGGGACTGAGTTACACAGTGAGGGAGCTGGGAGTCAGTTACACAGTGAGGGAGCTGGGAGTGAGTTACACAGTGAGGGAGCTGGGAGTGAGTTACACAGTGAGGGAGCTGGGAGTGAGTTACACAGTGAGGGAGCTGGGAGTGAGTTACAGAGTGAGGGAGCTGGGAGTGAGTTACACAGTGAGGGAGCTGGGAGTGAGTTACACAGTGAGGGAGCTGGGAGTCAGTTACACAGTGAGGGAGCTGGGAGTGAGTTACACAGTGAGGGAGCTGGGAGTGAGTTACACAGTGAGGGAGCTGGGAGTGAGTTACACGGTGAGGGAGCTGGGAGTGAGGTACAGAGTGAGGGAGCTGGGAGTGAGTTACACAGTGAGGGAGCTGGGAGTGAGTTACAGAGTGAGGGAGCTGGGAGTGAGTTACAGAGTGAGGTGGATGGGAGTGAGTTACACAGTGAGGGAGCTGGGAGTGAGTTACACAGTGAGGGAGCTGGGAGTGAGTTACACAGTGAGGGAGCTGGGAGTGAGTTACACAGTGAGGGAGCTGGGAGTAAGTTACAGAGTGAGGGAGCTGGGAGTGAGTTCCACAGTGAGGGAGCTGGGAGTGAGTTACACAGTGAGGGAGCAGGGAGTGAGTTACACAGTGAGGGAGCTGGGAGTGAGTTACAGAGTGAGGGAGCTGGGAGTGAGTTACACAGTGAGGGAGCTGGGAGTGAGTTACACAGTGAGGGAGCTGGGAGTGAGTTACACAGTGAGGGAGCTGGGAGTGAGTTACACAGTGAGGGAGCTGGGAGTGAGTTACACAGTGAGGGAGCTGGGAGTGAGTTACACAGTGAGGGAGCTGGGAGTGAGTTACAGAGTGAGGGAGCTGGGAGTGAGTTACACAGTGAGGGAGCTGGGAGTGAGTTACACATTGAGGGAGCTGGGAGTGAGTTACACAGTGAGGGAGCTGGGAGTGAGTTACACAGTGAGGGAGCTGGGAGTGAGTTACACAGTGAGGGAGCTGGGAGTGAGTTACACAGTGAGGGAGTTGGGAGTGAGTTACACAGTGAGGGAGCTGGGAGTGAGTTACACAGTGAGGGAGCTGGGAGTGAGTTACACAGTGAGGGAGCTTGGAGTGAGTTACACAGTGAGGGAGCTGGGAGTGAGTTACACAGTGAGGGAGCTGGGAATGAGTTACACAGTGAGGGAGCAGGGAGTGAGTTACACAGTGAGGGAGCTGGGATTGAGTTACACAGTGAGGGAGCTGGGATTGAGTTACACAGTGAGGGAGCTGGGAGTGAGTTACACAGTGAGGGAGCTGGGAGTGAGTTACACAGTGAGGGAGCTGGGAGTGAGTTACACAGTGAGGGAGCTGGGATTGAGTTACAGAGTGAGGGAGCTGGGAGTGAGTTACACAGTGAGGGAGCTGGGAGTGAGTTACACTGTGAGGGAGCTGGGAGTGAGTTACACGGTGAGGGAGCTGGGAGTGAGTTACACAGTGAGGGAGCTGGGAGTGAGTTACACAGTGAGGGAGCTGGGAGTGAGTTACACAGTGAGGGAGCTGGGAGTGAGTTACACAGTGAGAGAGCTGGGAGTGAGTTACACAGTGAGGGAGCTGGGAGTGAGTTACACAGTGAGGGAGCAGGGAGTGAGTTACACAGTGAGGGAGCTGGGAGTGAGTTACACGGTGAGGGAGCTGGGAGTGAGTTACACAGTGAGGGAGCTGGGAGTGAGTTACACAGTGAGGGAGCTGGGGGTGAGTTACACAGTGAGGGAGCTGGGAGTGAGTTACACAGTGAGGGAGCTGGGAGTGAGTTACACAGTGAGGGAGCTGGGAGTGAGTTACAGAGTGAGGGAGCTGGGAGTGAGTTACACAGTGAGGGAGTTGGGAGTGAGTTACACAGTGAGGGAGCTGGGAGTGAGTTACACAGTGATTGAGCTGGGAGTGAGTTACACAGTGAGGGAGCTGGGAGTGAGTTACACAGTGAGGGAGCTGGGAGTGAGTTACACAGTGAGGGAGCTGGGACTGAGTTACACAGTGAGGGAGCAGGGAGTGAGTTACACAGTGAGGGAGCTGGGATTGAGTTACACAGTGAGGGAGCTGGGATTGAGTTACACAGTGAGGGAGCTGGGAGTGAGTTACACAGTGAGGGAGCTGGGAGTGAGTTACAGAGTGAGGGAGCTGGGAGTGAGTTACACAGTGAGGGAGCTGGGAGTGAGTTACACAGTGAGGGAGCTGGGAGTGAGTTACACAGTGAGGGAGCTGGGAGTGAGTTACACAGTGAGGGAGCTGGGAGTGAGTTACACAGTGAGGGAGCTGGGAGTGAGTTACACAGTGAGGGAGCTAGGAGTGAGTTACAGAGTGAGGGAGCTGGGAGTGAGTTACACAGCGAGGGAGCTGGGAGTGAGTTACACAGTGAGGGAGCTGGGAGTCAGTTACACAGTGAGGGAGCTGGGAGTGAGTTACACAGTGAGGGAGCTGGGAGTGAGTTACAGAGTGAGGGAGCTGGGAGTGAGTTACACAGTGAGGGAGCTGGGAGTCAGTTACAGAGTGAGGGAGCTGGGAGTGAGTTACACAGTGAGGGAGCTGGGAGTGAGTTACACAGTGAGGGAGCTGGGAGTGAGTTACACAGTGAGGGAGCTGGGAGTGAGTTACAGAGTGAGGGAGCTGGGAGTGAGTTACACAGTGAGGGAGCTGGGAGTGAGTTACACAGTGAGGGAGCTGGGAGTCAGTTACACAGTGAGGGAGCTGGGAATGAGTTACACAGTGAAGGAGCTGGGAGTGAGTTACACAGTGAGGGAGCTGGGAGTGAGTTACACGGTGAGGGAGCTGGGAGTGAGGTACAGAGTGAGGGAGCTGGGAGTGAGTTACACAGTGAGGGAGCTGGGAGTGAGTTACAGAGTGAGGGAGCTGGGAGTGAGTTACAGAGTGAGGTGGATGGGAGTGAGTTACACAGTGAGGGAGCTGGGAGTGAGTTACACAGTGAGGGAGCTGGGAGTGAGTTACACAGTGAGGGAGCTGGGAGTGAGTTACACAGTGAGGGAGCTGGGAGTAAGTTACAGAGTGAGGGAGCTGTGAGTGAGTTACACAGTGAGGGAGCTGGGAGTGAGTTACACAGTGAGGGAGCAGGGAGTGAGTTACACAGTGAGGGAGCTGGGAGTGAGTTACAGAGTGAGGGAGCTGGGAGTGAGTTACACAGTGAGGGAGCTGGGAGTTTGTTACACAGTGAGGGAGCTGGGAGTGAGTTACACAGTGAGGGAGCTGGGAGTGAGTTACACAGTGAGGGAGCTGGGAGTGAGTTACACAGTGAGGGAGCTGGGAGTGAGTTACACAGTGAGGGAGCTGGGAGTGAGTTACACAGTGAGGGAGCTGGGAGTGAGTTACACAGTGAGGGAGCTGGGAGTGAGTTACACAGTGAGGGAGCTGGGAGTGAGTTACACAGTGAGGGAGCTGGGATTGAGTTACACAGTGAGGGAGCTGGGAGTGAGTTACACAGTGAGGTGGATGGGAGTGAGTTACACAGTGAGGGAGCTGGGAGTGAGTTACACAGTGAGGGAGCTGGGAGTGAGTTACACAGTGAGGGAGCTGGGAGTGAGTTACAGAGTGAGGGTGCTGGGAGTGAGTTACACAGTGAGGGAGCTGGGAGTGAGTAACACAGTGAGGGAGCTGGGAGTGAGTTACACAGTGAGGGAGCTGGGAGTGAGTTACAGAGTGAGGGAGCTGGGAGTGAGTTACACAGTGAGGGAGCTGGGAGTGAGTTACACAGTGAGGGAGCTGGGAGTGAGTTACACAGTGAGGGAGCTGGGAGTGAGTTACACAGTGAGGGAGCTGGGAATCAGTTACACAGTGAGGGAGCAGGGAGTGAGTTACACAGTGAGGGAGCTGGGATTGAGTTACACAGTGAGGGAGCTGGGATTGAGTTACACAGTGAGGGAGCTGGGAGTGAGTTACACAGTGAGGGAGCTGGGAGTGAGTTACACAGTGAGGGAGCTGGGAGTGAGTTACACAGTGAGGGAGCTGGGATTGAGTTACACAGTGAGGGAGCTGGGAGTGAGTTACACAGTGAGAGAGCTGGGAGTGAGTTACACAGTGAGGGAGCTGGGAGTGAGTTACACAGTGAGGGAGCAGGGAGTGAGTTACACAGTGAGGGAGCTGGGAGTGAGTTACACGGTGAGGGAGCTGGGAGTGAGTTACACAGTGAGGGAGCTGGGAGTGAGTTACACAGTGAGGGAGCTGGGAGTGAGTTACACAGTGAGGGAGCTGGGAGTGAGTTACAGAGTGAGGGAGCTGGGAGTGAGTTACACAGCGAGGGAGCTGGGAGTCAGTTACACAGTGAGGGAGCTGGGAGTCAGTTACACAGTGAGGGAGCTGGGAGTGAGTTACACAGTGAGGGAGCTGGGAGTGAGTTACAGAGTGAGGGAGCTGGGAGTGAGTTACACAGTGAGGGAGCTGGGACTGAGTTACACAGTGAGGGAGCTGGGAGTCAGTTACACAGTGAGGGAGCTGGGAGTGAGTTACACAGTGAGGGAGCTGGGAGTGAGTTACACAGTGAGGGAGCTGGGAGTGAGTTACACAGTGAGGGAGCTGGGAGTGAGTTACAGAGTGAGGGAGCTGGGAGTGAGTTACACAGTGAGGGAGCTGGGAGTGAGTTACACAGTGAGGGAGCTGGGAGTCAGTTACACAGTGAGGGAGCTGGGAGTGAGTTACACAGTGAGGGAGCTGGGAGTGAGTTACACAGTGAGGGAGCTGGGAGTGAGTTACACGGTGAGGGAGCTGGGAGTGAGGTACAGAGTGAGGGAGCTGGGAGTGAGTTACACAGTGAGGGAGCTGGGAGTGAGTTACAGAGTGAGGGAGCTGGGAGTGAGTTACAGAGTGAGGTGGATGGGAGTGAGTTACACAGTGAGGGAGCTGGGAGTGAGTTACACAGTGAGGGAGCTGGGAGTGAGTTACACAGTGAGGGAGCTGGGAGTGAGTTACACAGTGAGGGAGCTGGGAGTAAGTTACAGAGTGAGGGAGCTGGGAGTGAGTTCCACAGTGAGGGAGCTGGGAGTGAGTTACACAGTGAGGGAGCAGGGAGTGAGTTACACAGTGAGGGAGCTGGGAGTGAGTTACAGAGTGAGGGAGCTGGGAGTGAGTTACACAGTGAGGGAGCTGGGAGTGAGTTACACAGTGAGGGAGCTGGGAGTGAGTTACACAGTGAGGGAGCTGGGAGTGAGTTACACAGTGAGGGAGCTGGGAGTGAGTTACACAGTGAGGGAGCTGGGAGTGAGTTACACAGTGAGGGAGCTGGGAGTGAGTTACAGAGTGAGGGAGCTGGGAGTGAGTTACACAGTGAGGGAGCTGGGAGTGAGTTACACATTGAGGGAGCTGGGAGTGAGTTACACAGTGAGGGAGCTGGGAGTGAGTTACACAGTGAGGGAGCTGGGAGTGAGTTACACAGTGAGGGAGCTGGGAGTGAGTTACACAGTGAGGGAGTTGGGAGTGAGTTACACAGTGAGGGAGCTGGGAGTGAGTTACACAGTGAGGGAGCTGGGAGTGAGTTACACAGTGAGGGAGCTGGGAGTGAGTTACACAGTGAGGGAGCTGGGAGTGAGTTACACAGTGAGGGAGCTGGGAATGAGTTACACAGTGAGGGAGCAGGGAGTGAGTTACACAGTGAGGGAGCTGGGATTGAGTTACACAGTGAGGGAGCTGGGATTGAGTTACACAGTGAGGGAGCTGGGAGTGAGTTACACAGTGAGGGAGCTGGGAGTGAGTTACACAGTGAGGGAGCTGGGAGTGAGTTACACAGTGAGGGAGCTGGGATTGAGTTACAGAGTGAGGGAGCTGGGAGTGAGTTACACAGTGAGGGAGCTGGGAGTGAGTTACACTGTGAGGGAGCTGGGAGTGAGTTACACGGTGAGGGAGCTGGGAGTGAGTTACACAGTGAGGGAGCTGGGAGTGAGTTACACAGTGAGGGAGCTGGGAGTGAGTTACACAGTGAGGGAGCTGGGAGTGAGTTACACAGTGAGAGAGCTGGGAGTGAGTTACACAGTGAGGGAGCTGGGAGTGAGTTACACAGTGAGGGAGCAGGGAGTGAGTTACACAGTGAGGGAGCTGGGAGTGAGTTACACGGTGAGGGAGCTGGGAGTGAGTTACACAGTGAGGGAGCTGGGAGTGAGTTACACAGTGAGGGAGCTGGGGGTGAGTTACACAGTGAGGGAGCTGGGAGTGAGTTACACAGTGAGGGAGCTGGGAGTGAGTTACACAGTGAGGGAGCTGGGAGTGAGTTACAGAGTGAGGGAGCTGGGAGTGAGTTACACAGTGAGGGAGTTGGGAGTGAGTTACACAGTGAGGGAGCTGGGAGTGAGTTACACAGTGATTGAGCTGGGAGTGAGTTACACAGTGAGGGAGCTGGGAGTGAGTTACACAGTGAGGGAGCTGGGAGTGAGTTACACAGTGAGGGAGCTGGGACTGAGTTACACAGTGAGGGAGCAGGGAGTGAGTTACACAGTGAGGGAGCTGGGATTGAGTTACACAGTGAGGGAGCTGGGATTGAGTTACACAGTGAGGGAGCTGGGAGTGAGTTACACAGTGAGGGAGCTGGGAGTGAGTTACAGAGTGAGGGAGCTGGGAGTGAGTTACACAGTGAGGGAGCTGGGAGTGAGTTACACAGTGAGGGAGCTGGGAGTGAGTTACACAGTGAGGGAGCTGGGAGTGAGTTACACAGTGAGGGAGCTGGGAGTGAGTTACACAGTGAGGGAGCTGGGAGTGAGTTACACAGTGAGGGAGCTAGGAGTGAGTTACAGAGTGAGGGAGCTGGGAGTGAGTTACACAGCGAGGGAGCTGGGAGTGAGTTACACAGTGAGGGAGCTGGGAGTCAGTTACACAGTGAGGGAGCTGGGAGTGAGTTACACAGTGAGGGAGCTGGGAGTGAGTTACAGAGTGAGGGAGCTGGGAGTGAGTTACACAGTGAGGGAGCTGGGAGTCAGTTACAGAGTGAGGGAGCTGGGAGTGAGTTACACAGTGAGGGAGCTGGGAGTGAGTTACACAGTGAGGGAGCTGGGAGTGAGTTACACAGTGAGGGAGCTGGGAGTGAGTTACAGAGTGAGGGAGCTGGGAGTGAGTTACACAGTGAGGGAGCTGGGAGTGAGTTACACAGTGAGGGAGCTGGGAGTCAGTTACACAGTGAGGGAGCTGGGAATGAGTTACACAGTGAAGGAGCTGGGAGTGAGTTACACAGTGAGGGAGCTGGGAGTGAGTTACACGGTGAGGGAGCTGGGAGTGAGGTACAGAGTGAGGGAGCTGGGAGTGAGTTACACAGTGAGGGAGCTGGGAGTGAGTTACAGAGTGAGGGAGCTGGGAGTGAGTTACAGAGTGAGGTGGATGGGAGTGAGTTACACAGTGAGGGAGCTGGGAGTGAGTTACACAGTGAGGGAGCTGGGAGTGAGTTACACAGTGAGGGAGCTGGGAGTGAGTTACACAGTGAGGGAGCTGGGAGTAAGTTACAGAGTGAGGGAGCTGTGAGTGAGTTACACAGTGAGGGAGCTGGGAGTGAGTTACACAGTGAGGGAGCAGGGAGTGAGTTACACAGTGAGGGAGCTGGGAGTGAGTTACAGAGTGAGGGAGCTGGGAGTGAGTTACACAGTGAGGGAGCTGGGAGTTTGTTACACAGTGAGGGAGCTGGGAGTGAGTTACACAGTGAGGGAGCTGGGAGTGAGTTACACAGTGAGGGAGCTGGGAGTGAGTTACACAGTGAGGGAGCTGGGAGTGAGTTACACAGTGAGGGAGCTGGGAGTGAGTTACACAGTGAGGGAGCTGGGAGTGAGTTACACAGTGAGGGAGCTGGGAGTGAGTTACACAGTGAGGGAGCTGGGAGTGAGTTACACAGTGAGGGAGCTGGGATTGAGTTACACAGTGAGGGAGCTGGGAGTGAGTTACACAGTGAGGTGGATGGGAGTGAGTTACACAGTGAGGGAGCTGGGAGTGAGTTACACAGTGAGGGAGCTGGGAGTGAGTTACACAGTGAGGGAGCTGGGAGTGAGTTACAGAGTGAGGGTGCTGGGAGTGAGTTACACAGTGAGGGAGCTGGGAGTGAGTAACACAGTGAGGGAGCTGGGAGTGAGTTACACAGTGAGGGAGCTGGGAGTGAGTTACAGAGTGAGGGAGCTGGGAGTGAGTTACACAGTGAGGGAGCTGGGAGTGAGTTACACAGTGAGGGAGCTGGGAGTGAGTTACACAGTGAGGGAGCTGGGAGTGAGTTACACAGTGAGGGAGCTGGGAATCAGTTACACAGTGAGGGAGCAGGGAGTGAGTTACACAGTGAGGGAGCTGGGATTGAGTTACACAGTGAGGGAGCTGGGATTGAGTTACACAGTGAGGGAGCTGGGAGTGAGTTACACAGTGAGGGAGCTGGGAGTGAGTTACACAGTGAGGGAGCTGGGAGTGAGTTACACAGTGAGGGAGCTGGGATTGAGTTACACAGTGAGGGAGCTGGGAGTGAGTTACACAGTGAGGTGGATGGGAGTGAGTTACACAGTGAGGGAGCTGGGAGTGAGTTACACAGTGAGGGAGCTGGGAGTGAGTTACACAGTGAGGGAGCTGGGAGTGAGTTACAGAGTGAGGGTGCTGGGAGTGAGTTACACAGTGAGGGAGCTGGGAGTCAGTTACACAGTGAGGGAGCTGGGAGTGAGTTACACAGTGAGGGAGCTGGGAGTGAGTTACAGAGTGAGGGAGCTGGGAGTGAGTTACACAGTGAGGGAGCTGGGAGTGAGTTACACAGTGAGGGAGCTGGGAGTCAGTTACACAGTGAGGGAGCTGGGGGTGAGTTACACAGTGAGGGAGCTGGGAGTGAGTTGCACAGTGAGGGAGCTGGGAGTCAGTTACACAGTGAGGGAGCTGGGAGTTAGTTACACAGTGAGGGAGCTGGGAGTGAGTTACACAGTGAGGGAGCTGGGAGTGAGTTACACAGTGAGGGAGCTGGGAGTGAGTTACACAGTGAGGGAGCTGGGTGTGAGTTACACAGCGAGGGAGCTGGGAGTGAGTTACACAGTGAGGGAGCTGGGAGTTAGTTACACAGTGAGGGAGCTGGGAGTGAGTTACACAGTGAGGGAGCTGGGAGTGAGTTACACAGTGAGGGAGCTGGGAGTCAGTTACACAGTGAGGGAGCTGGGAGTGAGTTACACAGTGAGGGAGCTGGGAGTGAGTTACAGAGTGAGGGAGCTGGGAGTGAGTTACACAGTGAGGGAGCTGGGAGTGAGGTACAGAGTGAGGGAGCTGGGAGTGAGTTACACAGCGAGGGAGCTGGGAGTGAGTTACACAGTGAGGAAGCTGGGTGTGAGTTACACAGTGAGGGAGCTGGGAGTGAGTTACAGAGTGAGGGAGCTGGGAGTGAGTTACACAGTGAGGGAGCTGGGAGTGAGTTACACAGTGAGGAAGCTGGGTGTGAGTTACACAGTGAGGGAGCTGGGAGTGAGTTACACAGCGAGGGAGCTGGGAGTGAGTTACACAGTGAGGGAGCTGGGAGTCAGTTACACAGTGAGGAAGCTGGGAGTGAGTTACACAGTGAGGGAGCTGGGAGTGAGTTACAGAGTGAGGGAGCTGGGAGTGAGTTACACAGTGAGGGAGCTGGGAGTGAGGTACAGAGTGAGGGAGCTGGGAGTGAGTTACACAGTGAGGGAGCTGGGAGTGAGTTACACAGTGAGGGAGCTGGGAGTGAGTTACACAGTGAGGGAGCTGGGAGTGAGTTACAGAGTGAGGGAGCTGGGAGTGAATTACAGAGTGAGGTGGATGGGAGTGAGTTACACAGTGAGGGAGCTGGGGGTGAGTAACACAGTGAGGGAGCTGGGAGTGAGTTACACAGTGAGGGAGCTGGGAGTGAGTTACAGAGTGAGGGAGCTGGGAGTGAGTTACACAGTGAGGGAGCTGGGAGTGAGTTACAGAGTGAGGGAGCTGGGAGTGAGTTACACAGTGAGGGAGCTGGGAGTGAGTTACACAGTGAGGGAGCTGGGAGTCAGTTACACAGTGAGGAAGCTGGGAGTGAGTTACACAGTGAGGGAACTGGGAGTGAGTTACAGAGTGAGGGAGCTGGGAGTGAGTTACACAGTGAGGGAGCTGGGAGTGAGTTACACAGTGAGGGAGCTGGGAGTCAGTTACACAGTGAGGAAGCTGGGAGTGAGTTACACAGTGAGGGAACTGGGAGTGAGTTACAGAGTGAGGGAGCTGGGAGTGAGTTACACAGTGAGGGAGCTGGGAGTGAGGTACAGAGTGAGGGAGCTGGGAGTGAGTTACACAGTGAGGGAGCTGGGAGTGAGTTACACAGTGAGGGAGCTGGGAGTGAGTTACACAGTGTGGGAGCTGGGAGTGAGTTACAGAGTGAGGGAGCTGGGAGTGAATTACAGAGTGAGGTGGATGGGAGTGAGTTACACAGTGAGGGAGCTGGGGGTGAGTTACACAGTGAGGGAGCTGGGAGTGAGTTACACAGTGAGGGAGCTGGGAGTGAGTTACAGAGTGAGGGAGCTGGGAGTGAGTTACACAGTGAGGGAGCTGGGAGTGAGTTACAGAGTGAGGGAGCTGGGAGTGAGTTACACAGTGAGGGAGCTGGGAGTGAGTTACACAGCGAGGGAGCTGGGAGTGAGTTACACAGTGAGGGAGCTGGGGGTGAGTTACACAGTGAGGAAGCTGGGATTGAGTTACACAGTGAGGGAGCTGGGAGTGAGTTACACAGTGAGGGAGCTGCTAGTGAGTTACACAGCAAGGGAGCTGGGAGTGAGTTACAGAGTGAGGGAACTGGGAGTGAGTTACACAGTGAAGGAGCTGGGAGTGAGTTACACAGTGAGGGAGCTGGGAGTGAGTTACACAGTGAGGGAGCTGGGAGTGAGTTACACAGTGAGGGAGCTGGGAGTGAGTTACACAGTGAGGGAGCTGGGAGTGAGTTACACAGTGAGGGAGCTGGGAGTGAGTTACACAGTGAGGGAGCTGGGAGTGAGTTTCACAGTGAGGGAGCTGGGAGTGAGTTACACAGTGAGGGAGCTGGGAGTGAGTTACACAGTGAGGGAGCTGGGAGTGAGTTACACAGTGAGGGAGCTGGGAGTGAGTTACACAGTGAGGGAGCTGGGAGTGAGGTACACAGCGAGGGAGCTGGGAGTGAGTTACACAGTGAGGGAGCTGGGAGTGAGTTACACAGTGAGGGAGCTGGGAGTGAGTTACACAGTGAGGGAGCTGGGAGTGAGTTACACGGTGAGGGAGCTGGGAGTGAGTTACACAGTGAGGGAGCTGGGAGTGAGTTTCACAGTGAGGGAGCTGGGAGTGAGTTACACAGTGAGGGAGCTGGGAGTGAGTTACACAGCAAGGGAGCTGGGAGTGAGTTACAGAGTGAGGGAACTGGGAGTGAGTTACACAGTGAGGGAGCTGGGAGTGAGTTACACAGTGAGGGAGCTGGGAGTGAGTTACACAGTGAGGGAGCTGGGAGTGAGTTACACAGTGAGGGAGCTGGGAGTGAGTTACACAGTGAGGGAGCTGGGAGTCAGTTACACAGTGAGGGAGCTGGGAGTGAGTTACACAGTGAGGGAGCTGGGAGTGAGTTACAGAGTGAGGGAGCTGGGAGTGAGTTACACAGTGAGGGAGCTAGGAGTGAGTTACACAGTGAGGGAGCTGGGAGTCAGTTACACAGTGAGGGAGCTGGGGGTGAGTTACACAGTGAGGGAGCTGGGAGTGAGTTGCACAGTGAGGGAGCTGGGAGTCAGTTACACAGTGAGGGAGCTGGGAGTGAGGTACAGAGTGAGGGAGCTGGGAGTGAGTTACACAGCGAGGGAGCTGGGAGTGAGTTACACAGTGAGGAAGCTGGGTGTGAGTTACACAGTGAGGGAGCTGGGAGTGAGTTACAGAGTGAGGGAGCTGGGAGTGAGTTACACAGTGAGGGAGCTGGGAGTGAGTTACACAGTGAGGAAGCTGGGTGTGAGTTACACAGTGAGGGAGCTGGGAGTGAGTTACACAGCGAGGGAGCTGGGAGTGAGTTACACAGTGAGGGAGCTGGGAGTCAGTTACACAGTGAGGAAGCTGGGAGTGAGTTACACAGTGAGGGAGCTGGGAGTGAGTTACAGAGTGTGGGAGCTGGGAGTGAGTTACACAGTGAGGGAGCTGGGAGTGAGGTACAGAGTGAGGGAGCTGGGAGTGAGTTACACAGTGAGGGAGCTGGGAGTGAGTTACACAGTGAGGGAGCTGGGAGTGAGTTACACAGTGAGGGAGCTGGGAGTGAGTTACAGAGTGAGGGAGCTGGGAGTGAATTACAGAGTGAGGTGGTTGGGAGTGAGTTACACAGTGAGGGAGCTGGGGGTGAGTTACACAGTGAGGGAGCTGGGAGTGAGTTACACAGTGAGGGAGCTGGGAGTGAGTTACAGAGTGAGGGAGCTGGGAGTGAGTTACACAGTGAGGGAGCTGGGAGTGAGTTACAGAGTGAGGGAGCTGGGAGTGAGTTACACAGTGAGGGAACTGGGAGTGAGTTACACAGCGAGGGAGCTGGGAGTGAGTTACACAGTGAGGGAGCTGGGGGTGAGTTACACAGTGAGGAAGCTGGGATTGAGTTACACAGTGAGGGAGCTGGGAGTGAGTTACACAGTGAGGGAGCTGCTAGTGAGTTACACAGCAAGGGAGCTGGGAGTGAGTTACAGAGTGAGGGAACTGGGAGTGAGTTACACAGTGAAGGAGCTGGGAGTGAGTTACACAGTGAGGGAGCTGGGAGTGAGTTACACAGTGAGGGAGCTGGGAGTGAGTTACACAGTGAGGGAGCTGGGAGTGAGTTACACAGTGAGGGAGCTGGGAGTGAGTTACACGGTGAGGGAGCTGGGAGTGAGTTACACAGTGAGGGAGCTGGGAGTGAGTTACACAGTGAGGGAGCTGGGAGTGAGTTTCACAGTGAGGGAGCTGGGAGTGAGTTACACAGTGAGGGAGCTGGGAGTCAGTTACACAGTGAGGGAGCTGGGAGTGAGTTACACAGTGAGGGAGCTGGGAGTGAGTTACACAGTGAGGGAGCTGAGAGTGAGTTACACGGTGAGGGAGCTGGGAGTGAGTTACACAGTGAGGGAGCTGGGAGTGAGTTTCACAGTGAGGGAGCTGGGAGTGAGTTACACAGTGAGGGAGCTGGGAGTGAGTTACACAGCAAGGGAGCTGGGAGTGAGTTACAGAGTGAGGGAACTGGGAGTGAGTTACACAGTGAGGGAGCTGGGAGTGAGTTACACAGTGAGGGAGCTGGGAGTGAGTTACACAGTGAGGGAGCTGGGAGTGAGTTACACAGTGAGGGAGCTGGGAGTGAGTTACACAGTGAGGGAGCTGGGATTGAGTTACACAGTGAGGGAGCTGGGAGTGAGTTACACAGTGAGGGAGCTGGGAGTGAGTTACACAGTGAGGGAGCTGGGATTGAGTTACACAGTGAGGGAGCTGGGAGTGAGTTACACAGCGAGGGAGCTGGGAGTGAGTTACACAGTGAGAGAGCTGGGAGTGAGTTACACAGCGAGGGAGCTGGGAGTGAGTTACACAGTGAGGGAGCTGGGAGTGAGTTACACAGTGAGGGAGCTGGGAGTGAGTTACACAGTGAGGGAGCTGGGATTGAGTTACACAGTGAGGGAGCTGGGAGTGAGTTACACAGTGAGGGAGCTGGGAGTGAGTTACACAGCGAGGGAGCTGGGAGTGAGTTACACAGTGAGGGAGCTGGGAGTGAGTTACACAGTGAGGGAGCTGGGAGTGAGTTACACAGTGAGGGAGCTGGGATTGAGTTACACAGTGAGGGAGCTGGGAGTGAGTTACACAGCGAGGGAGCTGGGAGTGAGTTACACAGTGAGAGAGCTGGGAGTGAGTTACACAGTGAGGGAGCTGGGAGTGAGTTATCGGGTGAGGAGGGATGATCTGCCCTGAAGTTTGTGCACCTTATTTTTCCCTGAACTGTGCCCCCTATATGTGCCCAGAATTTGCCCACTCCGGATGCCCAGTACTGAGTGCCCTGTACCGCTTGCTGATCGCAGTACTCTATCTTTGCTCTGTGTGCCGATGGGAGGCCTTTGAACTGTTATCACGGCTGCACTGTCAGATTCACACTCATTACGGAGAGTGAGGAAGCGCTGACAGCATTGGTGTGAATGTGTCGAGTGAACTGAAGCATGTTTGCTGTGCCTCTTTCAGACTGGCAGTGTGGGATTGAGACTAAAGGGCTGTGTGTATGTGAGTGAGTGAGTGAGTGTGTGTGTGTGCGCAGCCATGCAGTGGTGTCGATGTGTCGCTACCTTCACCAAATCAGCCCCTGGCTTTGCACAGGAGCTGAGGGAACTGACAACAGAAGGGACTGAGACTGGAGGACTCCGCCTGTCCATTCACACTTTGTGCTGAGGGAGCCTGTACTAATCTATACCACTGCAGTCTCCAATTTATTTCATCTCCCAGGGAGAAACGGTGCTCACTGCGAGAACATTGGCATGAGAAATCATTTTAGACACAGAACTAACGACATTATGTCCCTTGTGGTCGCAATTATAGCTGTCAATTTGACACTGCCCTATTTTCTGTGTTGCCATGTGATCACCACTCTCTGTACAACTGACGGTGCCTCGCTGCTGTACACTGAACCCTTTTCCTATGCCCTTTTTTATCGCTACGTTCACTTGCCCCCTGTTTAATATAAAAGCGTGAAATATATTTAAGTGAATTGGTAAGGCAGCCAGGGGGAGACACTGATTTTTTAAAGCATTGATTTGTGATCTGGAAGGCACTGCCTGAATGGGCGATGGAAGCAGATTCAATAGGAATTTTCCAAAGAGAATTAGATAACTACTTGAAATGGGAGAACAATTACTGGGCTGTGCCGAAAGAGAGAGGGTAGTTGGGTGGTGATGGAGTGGGCGATGGTGGGGGTTGGGAGGCAGGGTGATATCAATTGAGGCTCTGCCTAAGGCATTGGTGTGATGGGCTGAATGGGAAACCTGGAGGTTTCTATTAGAATACAGAATTCCTGACACACTGGGATGAATTTTACCATCTCTCCCACCATGGGAATCAGGCGGGCAAGTGGCGGACCATGGAAAGGTCTGTTGACCTCAGGTGGGGTTTTCCAGTTTCAGGGTGAGCGAGGCTGGAAAATCGCACCCACTGTGTTCCGTTCATGACTCCAGGACCCAATCCTTTTCCCATTCACTTCCATTGTGCACAATCTCAATGGACCCAAATTCTCCCATTCACTCCAACTGCACAGAATCCCAACGGACCCAAACCTTTCCCTTTCATTCCCACTGTGCACAATCCCAATGGACTCAAACCCCTCCCAGTCACCCCGATTGCACAGAATCCCAATGGACCCAAACCCCTCCCAGTCACCCCGATTGCACAGAATCCCAATGGACTCAAACCCCTCCCAGTCACCCCAATTGCACAGAATCCCAATGGACCCAAACCCCTCCCAGTCACCCCGATTGCACAGAATCCCAATGGACTCAAACCCCTCCCAGTCACCCCAATTGCACAGAATCCCAATGGACCCAAACCCCTCCCAGTCACCCCGATTGCACAGAATCCCAATGGACCCAAACCTTTCCCATTCACACACATGGTGCAGAGTTCCAATGGATTAAATCCTTTCTCATTCATCCCCCTATATCGAATCCCAATGGACCCAAACATCTTCCCATTCACTCCCAATGAACAAAATACTAAAGGACCTATTTTGATTTGATTTGATTCATTATTGTCACAAGTATTAACATCCAGTGAAAAGTATTGTTTTTTGCACGCTATAGACAAAGCATACCGTCCATAGAGAAGGAAATGAGCGAGTGCAGAATGTAGTGTTACAGTCTTAGCTAGGATGTAGAGAAAGATCAACTTAATGAGAGATAAGTCCATTCAAAAGTCTGACAGCAGCAGGGGAGAAGCTGTTCTTGAGTTGGTTGGTACGTGACCTCAGACTTTGTATCTTTTTCCCGAAGGAAATCGTTATCATTATGCCATCGCAGTTTACAGTTATCCTTGTCAAGCAACCTACACCCCGGTTTGAATACAGCATATTTCTAACTCGAACTCACGCTGCACCCACTCAACCTGGGCTCTGCATTGCTTCTTTGTACCACATGCATTCCTTTACTCCAGACTCCTCAAACTCGAACAACTTCTCTTCCCACTTTCAAGGGCCGGTATCCTCCTCCTCTCTTAACTGAGCCACTCCTGTTCCAAATCCCATTCACCTTTTTGCCTCTGCAAGTGGAGTGTGGCAATGTTTCAAATTCAAAATTCTGATCCCCATCTTATTCCCCCCATGGCCTTGCCCCTCTCTAATCTCCTCCAGCCCCACAACCCTCCGCGATCCCTGTGCTCCTCTGATTCTGGCCTCTTGAGCATTGCCGATTTTTATCAGTCGGCTATTAGTCATACAGTGAAGAAAAGGCCCTTCGGCCCATTGGGTCTGCACCGACAATAGTACCACTAAAGTCGCGCTAATCCCACTTTCCTGCACGTGTCCCATATCCTTCAATGTTACGATATTTCAAGTGTTCATCCAAATATTTTTTAAAGGTTGTAAGGTTTACAGCCTCCACTACCTTCCCAGGCAGCGCATTCCAGATTCCCACCACCCTCTGAGTGAAAACGTTTTTTTCTCAAATTCCCTCTGAATCTCCTGCCCCTCACCCTAAAACTATGCCCCCTCCTGATGACCCCTCTCAACCAAGGGGAACAGCTGCTCCCTATTCACCCTGTCCATGCCCCTTATAATCTTACATACCTAATTCATGTCCCCCCTCAGTCTTCTCTGTTCTAAAGAAAACAATCTAAGCCTATCCAGTCTCTCCTTATGGCTCAAATACTCCATCCCAGGCAGCATCCTGGTGAATCTCCTCTGTACCTCCTCTAGTGCAATCACATCCTTCCTATAGTGAGGTGACCAGAACTGCACACAGTACTCCATAGAACATACAACAGTACAGCACAGAACAGGCCCTTCGGCCCACGATGTTGTGCCGAGCTTTATCTGAAACCAAGATCAAGCTACCCCACTCCCTATCATCCTGGTGTGCTCCATGTGCCTATCCAATAACCGCTTAAATGTTCCTAAAGTGTCTGACTCCACTATCACTGCAGGCAGTCCATTCCACACCCCAACCACTCTCTGCGTAAAGAACCTACCTCTGATATCCTTCCTATATCTCCCACCACGAACCCTATAGTTATGCCCCCTTGTAATAGCTCCATCCACCTGAGGAAATAGTCTTTGAACGTTCACGCTATCCATCCCCTTCATCACTTTATAAACCTCTATTAAGTCTCCCCTCAGCCTCCTCCGCTCCAGAGAGAACAGCCCTAGCTCCCTCAACCTTTCCTCACAAGACCTACCCTCCAAACCAGGCAGCATCCTGGTAAATCTCCTCTGCACTCTTTCCAGCGCTTCCACATCCTTCTTATAGTGAGGTGACCAGAACTGCACACAATATTCCAAATGTGGTCTCACCAAGGTCCTGTACAGTTGCAGCATAACCCCACGGCTCTTAAACTCCAACCCCCTGTTAATAAAAGGTAGGCCTTCTGCACAGTTCTATCCACTTGAGTGGCAACCTTTCGAGATCTGTGGATATGGACCCCAAGATCTCTCTGTTCCTCCACAGTCTTCAGAACCCTACCTTTGACCCTGTAATCCACATTTAAATTAGTCCTACCAAAATGAATCACTCCAGCTGTGGCCTAACCAACGCTCTGTACAGCTCCAACATTACCTCCTGCTCTTACACTCTATACCACGACTGATGAAAGCAAATGTCCCAGATGCCTTCTTAACCATTCTATCCATCTGCTCTGCCAACTTCAGGGATCGATGAATAATTACCCCAAGATCCTTCTGCCGAGCTTTCGGTCGCCTGGACCCCAAGCTCTGGAATTCCCTCCCTAAATTTCTCTGACTCTCTGCCTCACTCTCCTGATTTCAGACACTCTTTTGAACCTGCCTTGTTGACCAAACCTTTCATCACTTGCCCTAATTAACTCCGCAGTGGCTGGGTGTCACTTTCTGTTTGGCTAACATTCCTGTAACGAGGGTTTCCTAACTGTCTTCAGGGAGATTTACAAACACGAGTTAATTCGTTCCCCAATTCCAGCTCCACCTGTGACGCTCGCTTCCCTCTTACCTTACCTTGCAAAGCACTTTGGGAACGCCACCACCTGCAAGTTCCCCTCCAAGCCTCTCACCATCCTGACTTGGAAATATATCGCCGTTCCTTCGCAGTCGCTGAGTCAAAATCCTGGAATTCCCTCCCTAACGGCATTGTGGGTCAACCCACAGCACGTGGACTGCAGTGATTCAAGAAGGCAGCTCACCACCACCTTCTCAAGGGCAACTAGGGATGGGCAATAAATGCTGGCAGCCAGCGACGCCCATGTCCCACAAATGAACTTTTAAAAAATGCTGTATTCTGTTGTGATATTGTTCCGGGGCGGAGGAGAGGTACAGCTATGACACGCTCCAAAGTTGGGTCAGCTGAACCCTTCCGCCTGGGGTCAGACACAGGTAACTCCTACATCCTGCACAGCATCAACTACAGGTAACTCCTACATCCTGCACAGCATCAACTACAGGTAACTCCTACATCCTGCACAGCATCAACTACAGGTAACTCCTACATCCTGCACAGCATCAACTACAGGTAACTCCTACATCCTGCACAGCATCAACTACAGGTAACTCCTACATCCTGCACAGCATCAACTACAGGTAACTCCTACATCCTGCACAGCATCAACTACAGGTAACTCCTACATCCTGCACAGCATCAACTACAGGTAACTCCTACATCCTGCACAGCATCAACTACAGGTAACTCCTACATCCTGCACAGCATCAACTACAGGTAACTCCTACATCCTGCACAGCATCAACTACAGGTAACTCCTACATCCTGCACAGCATCAACTACAGGTAACTCCTACATCCTGCACAGCATCAACTACAGGTAACTCCTACATCCTGCACAGCATCAACTACAGGTAACTCCTACATCCTGCACAGCATCAACTACAGGTAACTCCTACGTCCTGCACAGCATCAACTACAGGTAACTCCTACATCCTGCACAGCATCAACTACAGGTAACTCCTACATCCTGCACAGCATCAACTACAGGGAAATGCTTGGGGGGGAAATTCAATGATGTGATCAACAAGGTGCTTAAGGCAGTTTCAAGCATTTTCGAAACCACCCTTAGCTAGAGTGAGGCAGGAGGTTGGGAGTGGGAGGGGTAGTGCGTGGGGGAGGGGGGCGGTGGAATGTGGGGACTAAGCTTAATTAAATCAATTATCTCTGATTGATTCAGTCTGATAAATTAGGAGATAACAGTGAGAGACAAAGTGAATCACCCTGCTTACTCAACTCAATCATGGCAGGCTGGTTTCGAAAGAGCCCATTGAATCTTCCAGCATGTTCGTGACAAAGAGATGGAGTGAAAGAAGTCAAAGGTTAAGACATGCAAAGTCACGGCTAAAGCGAAGGATGTTTAAGAGGCTTTAGAAAATGCAAGTCAAAGATGGAAAGTGAACGAATGTTGACAAAGAGGTTGAAAGATACCAACCATTCCTCTCAAAATAAACTGTAAGCGATCCCCAAATTCACTGCTCACAGACTCATAGAGGTTTACAGCATGGAAATAGGCCCTTCGGCCCAACTTGTCCATGCCGCCCCTTTTTTTAACCCCCTAAGCTTATCCCAATTGCCTGCATTTGGCCCATATCCCTCTATGCCCATCTTATCCATGCAACTATCTAAATGCTTTTTAAAAGACAAGATTATACCCGCCTCTACTACTACCTCTGGCAGGTTGTTCCAGACACTCACCACCCTCTGGACACTTTTGTATCTCTCTCCTCTCACCTTAAACCTATGCCCTCTAGTTTTAGACTCCCCTACCTTTGGGGAAAGATATTGACTATCTAGCTGATCTATGCCCCTCATTATTTTATAGACCTCTATAAGATTATCTCAGCCTTCTGCAAACACAACTCAATTTCTCATTTTTCTGACCATCCAGGAATATCTCCTCACTATGAACCACATGGGCATCTTTTGCATCAAATGCAAACTTCTTTATCATGTTCCCCCTCCACCATTTAGGTTTATTTGATTTGATTTATTATTGTCACATGTATTAGTATACAGTGAAAAGTATTGTTTCTTACACGCTATACAGACACAGCATACTCTTCATAGAGAAGGAGAGAGTGCAAAATGCAGTGCGACAGTCAGAGCTAGGGTTTAGAGAAAGATCAACTTAATATAAGGTTGGTCCATTCAAAAGTCTGAAGGCAGCAGAGAAGAAGCTGTTCTTGAGTTGGTTGGTACGTGACCTCAGACTTTTGTATCCTTTTCCTGAAGGAAGAAGGTGGAAGAGAGAATGTCCGGCGTGCGTGGGGTTCTTAATTATGCTGCCTGCTTTGCCGAGGCAGCAGGAATTGTAGACAGAGTCAATGGATGAGAGGCTGGTTTGCGTGATGGATTGGGCTACATTCACGATCTTTTGTAGTTCCTTGCGGTCTTGGACAGAGCAGGAGCCATACCAAGCTGTGATACAACCAGAAAGAATGCTTTCTATGGCGCATCTGTAAATTTGGTGAGAGGCATTGTGGACATGCCAAATTTCCTTAGCCTCCTGAGAAAGTAGAGGCTTTGGTGGGCTTTCTTAACTATAGTGTTGGCGTGGGGGGACCAGGACAGGTTGTTGGTGAACTTGACACCTAAAAATCTGACGGTTTCGACCCTTTCTACTTCGTCCCCGTTGATGTAGACAGGGGCATGTTCTCCTTTATGCTTCCTGAAGTCGATGACAATCTACTTTGTTTTGTTGACATTGAGGGAGAGATTATTGTTGCCGCACCAGTTCACCAGATTCTCTATCTCTTTCCTGTACTGTGCCTTGTCATTGTTTGAGATTCTCTTTAATATGTATCACAAACAATACTGTGGCACACAGAACTCCACTGGAAACAACCCTCCAGTCACAAAAAGACCCATCCACCATAACATTTTGCTTCCTGTTCCTGTGCCTCCATTAAGGTTCACAATTGTGCCAATGAATATATTCCCGGAGGTTCCACCACAAGACGTGACCCAGTGGCACAGTGGTTAGCACTGCTGCCTCACAGCGCCAGGGACCCGAGTTCAATTCCCGGCTTGGGTCACTGTCTGTGTGGAGTCTGCACATTCTCCCCGTGTCTGCGTGGGTTTCCTCCAGCTGCTCCGGTTTCCTCCCAAAGTCTGGAAGACGTGCTGGTTAGGTGTATTGGCCATGCTAAATTCTCTCTCAGTGTACCCGAACAGGTGCCGGAGTGTGGTGACTAGGGGATTTTCACAGTAACTTCACTGCAGTGCTAATGTAAACTTGCTTATGACACTAATAAATAAACTTAAACACTCCCGCTATTAGTCGGCCAACACATCCATTCTTGTGACTAAAGTAAAATACTGCGGATGCTGGAATCTGAGACAAAAACAGAAACTGCTGGAAAATCTCAGCAGGTCTGACAGCATCAGAGCTCTGACGAAGAGTAATTGAGACTCAAGACATTGGCTTTATTCTCTCTCCACAGATGCTGTCAGACCTGCTGAGATTTTCCAGCAGTTTCTGTTTTTATTTCGTTCTTGTGACTTGCTACTTTCCTACACCAATTGGAAAGCAAAAAGACTCATTAGCCAATTGCATTATGCTTCACTGTCAGTGAAACAAGCCATTTATTTCCCCCCATTTTCAATATTTTTATATCTGGTAGAGAGAAATGTTCAAAGAAAGTGACACTCAAACAATCTTTTCCATGTCCCAATGATATTTCTTCTCCAGGGTTGGACACAGCAGTGTCTGGAGATTGATATCAATTCCTGGAGGCTAATCCTGGAGGGTTAGCAACACTGGAAGAGAAACCGCCATTCATTTTGATCATGGCTGCTCATCGAATTCAATATCCTGATCCCCCCTTCTCCCATATCCCCGGATCCCTTTAACCCCAAGAGCTATATCTAATTTCTTCTTGAAATCAGACAATGTTTTGGCCTCAACTACTTTCTGTGGGAGTGAATTCCACACATTCACCACCCTCTGGGTGAAGAAATTTCTCCTCACCTCAGTCCCAAAAGATTTAGCCCTTATCCTCAAATTATGACCCCTAGTTCTGGACTCCCCCACCATTGGGAACATTCTTTCTGAATCTACCCTGTCTAACCCTGCTAGAATTTTATAAGTTTCTATGAGATCCCCTCTCACTCTTCTAAACTCCAGTGAATATAATCCTAACCGACTTAGTCTCACCTCATGTGACAGACCTGCCATCCCAGGAATCAACCGGGTAAACCTTTGCTGCACTCCCTCTATAGTAAGAACATCCTTCCTCAGATAAGAACACCAAAACTGCACACAATACTCCAGGTGTGGCCTCACCATCGCCCTATACAATTGCAGCAAAACATCCCTATCCCTGTATAAAGTAAAAGCAAATTACTGCGGATGCTGGAATCTGAAACCAGAAGAGAAAATGCTGGAAAATCTCAGCAGGTCTGGCAGCATCTGTAAGGAGAGAAAAGAGCTGACGTTTCCAGTCCAGATGACTCTTTGACAAAGCTTTGACAAAGGATCATCTGGACTCGAAACGTCAGCTCTTTTCTCTCCTTACAGATGCTGCCAGACCTGCTGAGATTTTCCAGCATTTTCTCTTTTGACCCCTATCCCTATACTCAAACCCTCTCACTATGAAGGCCAACATACCATTTGCCTTCTTTACTGCCTGAGTGCTTACTTTCAGCGTGCCTAGGGTGGTAAAGCTTCGCTTCCCAAATAATTTACTGTACAAGATAAGGACTCAGAATGCTGAGAGTGAGAGATAAGCGCAGATTCTAGATGAGCTAACAGGAATGAGCTGCCAGAGGAGGTGGTGGAAGCAGGCACATTAGCAACATTTAAGAGGCATCTGGATGGGTCCATGAACAGGGAGGGAATAGAGGGATACGGCCCGAGTAAGGGCAGAAGGTTTTTTTTAGTTTAGTTAGGGCATCATGATCGGCACAGGCTTGGAGGGCCGAAGGGCCTGTTCCTGTGCCGTTCTTTGTTCTTGGGACCAGAGACCCACGATAAATGGATCATTTTCAGGATGGCAAACTGTAACTTGTGGAGTGCCACATGGGCGGCATGGTGGCACAGTGGTTAGCACTGCTGCCTCACAGCGCCGGGGACTCAGGTTCAATTCCAGCCTTGGGTCACTGTCTGTGTGGAGTTTGCACATTCTCCCCGTGTCTGCGTGGGTTTCCTCCGGGAGTTCCAGTTTCCTCCCACAGTCCAAAGATGTGCCGGTTAGGTGGATTGGCCATGCTAAATTACCCATTAGTGCCAGGGGCATTAGTGGGGTATATGCATGGGGTGACGTGAATGGGTGAGATTGCTGTCAGTGCAGGCTCGGTGGGCTGAATGGCCTCCTTCTGCACCGTAGGGATTCTGATTTAAATTGATTTGATTTATTATTGTCACATGTATTAACATAGTGAAAAGTATTGTTTCTTGCGCGCTGTACAGACAAAGCATACCATTCATAGAGAAGGAAACGAGAGTGCAGAATGTAGTGTTACAGTCATGGCTAGGGTGTAGAGAAAGATCAGCTTAATGCAAGATAAGTCCATTCAAAAGTCTGACAGCAGCAGGGGAGAAGCTGTTCTTGAGTCAGTTGGTACGTGCTGGCTGCTTTGCCGAGGCAGCGGGAAGCGTAGACAGAGTCAGTGGATGGGAGGCTGGTTTGCGTGATGGATTGGGCTACATTTACGACCCTTTGTAGTTCCTTGCGGTCTTGGGCAGAGCAGGAGCCATACCAAGCTGTGATACACCCAGAAAGAATGCTTTCTATGGTGCAACTGTAAAAGTTGGTGAGAGTCGTAGCTGACATGCCAAATTTCCTTCGTCTTCTGAGAAATATGGGGAGAAATATTGATTGTGGATTCCATTCCATGATCAAAGAACAAAGAACAATACAGCACAGGAACAGGCCCTTCGGCCCTCCAAGCCCGTGCCGCTCCCTGGTCCAAACTAGACCATTCTTTTGTATCCCTCCATCAATGCTGGGGCCTCAGTTATTTACAACATATATTAATGATTTGAAGGAAGAAACTGACTGTTTTTTTCAGCCAAATTTTGCTGATGATACAAAGCTATGCGGGAAAGCAAGTTGTGAGTAGGATAGAATCTGTAAAGGTGTGTAAATAGGTTAAGTAAATGGGCAAAAATATAGCAGGTGGAGTATAATGTGGGGAAATGTGAGATTGGCCACTTTGGCAGGAAGAATAGAAAAACAGAATAATATTTAAATGGAGAGAGATTGCAGAACTTTGTGGTACAGAGGGATCTGGGTGTCCTTGTGCATGAATCACAAAACGTTATCATGCAGGAACCATAAGTATTCAGGAAGGCAAATATCTTGCTGCATGTGGACATGGACTGATTCAGTATCTGAGGAGTTGTGAATGGTGTTGAACATTGTGCAGTCATCAACGAACATGCCTGATTTTGACCTATGGCGGAAGGAAGGTCATTGATGAATCAGCTGAAGATTGTAGGGTGTAGGACACTGACCATGAGGACCTCCTGCAGAGATGTCCTGGAGCTGAGATGACTGACCTCCAACCCCCACAACCATCTTCCTTTGTGCAACCAGTTGGGACCTTTTCTGCGATTCCCACGATCATGTTACTGTTTGTGGGAGCTTGCTGTGCACAAATTGGCCACCATGTTTCCGACAATACAGCAGTGACCACACATCAAAAAAACAAAACACTTCACGGAGTGTGACGTGCTTTGGGATTTCTGGAGAACCAGAAAGGTGCTATCGGAGTGCAAGTCTTCTATCTATCGCATGAGAAGAAGGGAGAGAGCGATTAGTGAAGGTGTTAGAATTGATTTAATCATTGCTCAGTGAAGGAATCACTGTCTGAAGGTTTTTTTAATAAAAAGCACCGCCTTACCAGGGGTTTGCCAGGTGGGTGGCCTTGATAACCTAAGCCCCACTGTGGGCCAATCAAACTGCCTAACTCACTGCCCCAAACTCACAGCTCCTGTCATAGGCAATCACCAGCAGGGTTTGACAGGCCTGTGTTATTAACTAGCTCTGGAACAATGGGCCAAGAACACACTGACCGGGCTGGCTCTGAACATGTAGCCTCACTGTTACTGACCTAGCCTTGGCTCACATCTGTTAGGGGGGTAGGTGTTGACGGGGGTTAGAGGGCAGGTCCAGGCCATATAGCTTTGCATTATCTTCGACCTTTTACAGCAGCTCCCCCAAACCCACTTCACTGCTTCATCCCCTCTGCCCACACTGCAGCACACCTCCCCCACTACCCCACCCCCAAACTACACCCCCACCAAAACACAGCCATTGTCTGACGTGTCAATGGCCCAATGACATCAAGTGTTGGAGCTCAATGCGAGGTGACCGGTTGGGCTGAATGCCCTGGCGGGGGGGTGCGGGGGGGGGGGGGAAGGAGGAGTTCACACAATGCTACTAATTAGGAGGCGGCTCACTGGGGTTCCCACACACACCTGCACCGTCACGTGAGCCATGACTTGCCGAACTGTGAACCAAACGCACCGAGACTACAAGAGAAAGAGAAAGTTGTAAATGTGATCAGAGGCAGACAACAGCAGCCAGTTCCACTTAACCCTTTCCTGGAAGGTGAGCGCGCAGTATGTACACACCTTCTTGAGCTCCACCAATGAACTTGGACGTTGGCCATCCACAACCCCTCACTACAGTCCGCTGGTCCTTGAGCAATAAACATCAGCTGAGACAGAAAAGGTCATGGGTTGGAATAATTAAACAGGTGGTGGAAAAAAACACCAAACAGTTGCTGCAATTGGCCAAATTATCTGTTGCAATTCTGTGTTACATCTGTTAGCGTAGCATGTATTTATAATATAAACAGTGCGAGACCCAACAGGGTCTGTCTATATATACAGTGCTATACCCAGTATCACAGGGTATGTTATTATATAATATACACAGTGTTACGCCCAGTAACACAGGGTGTGTTATTATATAATATACACAGTGTTACACCCAGTAACACAGGGTGTGTTATTATATAATATACACAGTGTTACACCCAGTAACACAGGGTGTGTTATTATATAATATACACAGTGTTACACCCAGTAACACAGGGTGTGTTATTATATAATATACACAGTGTTACACCCAGTATCACAGGGTATGTTATTATATAATATACACAGTGTTACACCCAGTATCACAGGGTATGTTATTATATAATATACACAGTGTTACACCCAGTAACACAGGGTGTGTTATTATATAATATACACAGTGTTACACCCAGTATCACAGGGTGTGTTATTATACAATATATACAGTGCGAGACCCAACAGGGTCTGCCTTTATACAGTGTTATATCCAGTAACTCAGGGTGTGTTATTATATAATATATAATGTCATACCCAGTAACACAGGGTGTGTTATTATATAATATATACAGTGCTATACCCAGTAACACAGGGTGTGTTATTATATAATATATAATGTCATACCCAGTAACACAGGGTGTGTTATTATATAATATATACAGTGCTATACCCAGTAACACAGGGTGTGTTATTATATAATATATACAGTGTTATACCCAGTAACACAGGGTGTGTTATTATATAATATATAATGTCATACCCAGTAACACAGGGTGTGTTATTATATAATATATACAGTGTTATACCCAGTAACACAGGGTGTGTTATTATATAATATATACAGTGCTATACCCAGTAACTCAGGGTGTGTTATTATATAATATATAATGTCATACCCAGTAACACAGGGTGTGTTATTATATAATATATACAGTGCTATACCCAGTAACACAGGGTGTGTTATTATATAATATATACAGTGTTATACCCAGTAACACAGGGTGTGTTATTATATAATATATAATGTCATACCCAGTAACACAGGGTGTGTTATTATATAATATATACAGTGCTATACCCAGTAACACAGGCTGTGTTATTATATAATATATACAGTGTTATACCCAGTAACACAGGGTGTGTTATTATATAATATATAATGTCATACCCAGTAACACAGGGTGTGTTATTATATTATATATACAGTGTTATACCCAGTAACACAGGGTGTGTTATTATATAATATATACAGTGTTATACCCAGTAACTCAGGGTGTGTTATTATATAATATATCATGTCATACCCAGTAACTCAGGGTGTGTTATTATATAATATATACAGTGTCATACCCAGTAACACAGGGTGTGTTATTATATAATATATACAGTGTTATATCCAGTAACACTTTGCCGCATTGAACTCCATTTGCCATCTCTCAGCCCAGCTCTGCAGCTTATCTATGTCCCTCTGTAACCTGCAACAACCTTCCGCACTGTCCACAACTCCACCGACTTTAGTGTCATCCGCAAATTTACTAATCCATCCTTCTACGCCCTCATCCAGGTCATTTATAAAAATGACAAACAGCAGTGGCCCCAAAACAGATCCTTGCGGTACACCACTAGTAACTGAACTCCAGGATGAACATTTCCCATCAACCACCACCCTCTGTTTTCTTACAGCTAGCCAATTCCTGATCCAAACCTCTAAATCACCCTCAATCCCATGCGTCCGTATTGTCTGCAATAGCTTACCGTGGGGAACCTTATCAAACACTTTACTGAAATCCATATACACCACATCAACTGCTTTACCCTCATCCACCTCTTTGGTCACCTTCTCAAAGAACTCAATAAGGTTTGTGAGGCACGACCTACCCTTCACAAAACCGTGTTGACTATCCCTAATCAAATTATTCCTTTCTAGATGATTATAAATCCTATCTTTTATAATCCTTTCCAATACTTCGCCCACAACAGAAGTAAGGCTCACCGGTCTATAATTACCAGGGTTGTCTCTACTTCCCATCTTGAACAAGGGGACAACATTTGCGATCCTCCAGTCTTCTGGCACTATTCCTGTAGACAATGACGACATAAAGATCAAAGCCAAAGGCTCTGCAATCTGCTCCCTAGCCTCCCAGAGAATCCTAGGATAAATCCCATCCAGCCCAGGGGACTTATCTATTTTCACACTTTCCAGAATTGCTAACACCTCCTCCTTATGAACCTCAATCCCGTCTAGTCTAATAGCCTGTATCTCAGTATTCTCCTCGACAACATTGTCTTTTTCCTGTGTGAATACTGACAAAAAATATTCATTTAGCGCCTCTCCTATCTCTTCAGGCTCCACACACAACTTCCCACTACTGTCCTTGACTGGCCCTAATCTTACCCTAGTCATTCTTTTATTCCTGACATACCTAGAGAAAGCTTTAGGGTTTTCCTTGATCTTACCTGCCAAAGACTTCTCATGTCCCCTCCTGGCTCTTCTTAACTCTCTCTTTAGGTCCTTCCTGGCTAACTTGTAACTCTCAAGCGCCCTAACTGAGCCTTCACGTCTCATCTTTACAGAAGTCTCCGTCTTCCTCTTCACAAGAGATTCAACTTCTTTAGCAAACCACGGTTCCCTCACTCGACCACTTCCTCCCTGCCTGACAGGTACATATTTATCAAGGACACCCAGTAGCTGTTCCTTGAACAAGCTCCACATTTCAATTGTGCCCATCCCCTGCAGTTTCCTTCCCCAACTTATGCATCCTAAATCTCGCCTAATCGCATCATAATTTCCTTTCCCCCAGCTATAACTCTTGCCCTTTGGTATATACCTATTCCTTTCCATCGCTAAAGTAAACGTAACCGAATTGTGGTCACTATCACCAAAGTGCTCCCCTACCTCCAAATCTAACACCTGGCCTGGTTCATTGCCCAGTACCAAATCCAATGTGGCCTCGCCTCTTATTGGCCTATCTACATACTGTGTCAGGAAACCCTCCTGCACACATTGGACAAGAACTGACCCATCTAAAGTACTCGAACTATAGCTTTTCCAGTCAATATTTGCAAAGTTAAAGTCCCCCATAACAACTACCCTGTTACTTTCGCTCCTATCCAGAATCATCTTTGCAATCCTTTCCTCGACATCTCTGGAACTTTTCGGAGGCCTATAGAACACTCCCAACAGGGTGACCTCTCCTTTCCTGCTTCTAACCTCAACCCATACAACCTCAGTTGACGAGTCCTCATCAAATGTCCTTTCTGCCACCGTAATACTGTCCTTGACTAACAATGCCACACCTCCCCCTCTTTTACCACCTTCCCTGCTCTTACTGAAACATCTAAACCCTGGAACCTGCAACAACCATTCCTGTCCCTGCTCTATCCATGTCTCCGAGATGGCCACAACATCGAAGTCCCAGGTACCAACCCATGCCGCAAGTTCACCCACCTTATTCCGGATGCTCCTGGCGTTGAAGTATACACACTTCAAACCACCTTCCTGCCTGCCAGTACACTCCTGCGATGCTGAAACCTCATCCATGACCTCACTACTCTCAACCTCCTGTACACTGGATCTACAATTCAGGTTCCCATCCTCCTGCTGAATTAGTTTAAACCCAGTATAACAGTATGACACTGCATATATTATATGATAACGTACCCTGTGTTACTGGGTGAAGCACTGTATATATTATATAATAACACACCTTGTGTTACTATATAATATATACAGTGCTATACCCAGTAACACATGGTATTTTATTATATAATACTGTGTTTTCCAACCTTTTATTTGTAACAGCCCAGATCTGTGCTCCAAAAGATTTTGTGACACACCTCCAATTTTCTCTGAAATGCCATCCAGCAAATCATCTTATCGGCTGATTTTAAGTCTAATTTCACTGTCAGAGAGAATAGTGACGCAGGTGGAAGATCTGAGTGACGCAGCGTAAAATCCGGAGAGAATCCGGAAATGCGGGTTTCCCGTTTACTGTGCACACTTTGGATGCCAAAAATCTGGTTTCCACCGTAGGAATGTTGAGTACTGAAAGGGTGGGATTTTCCAGCCGCGCTTGTCTCAAGGCCGGATAATTCCCGCCTGTGGTTAATGGACCTTTGCATGTTCCGTCCTGCCCCACTCGCTACGATTCCTGTAACGGGCAGGACGGGAAAATTCCACCCACAGTTTCAATTCCAGATATCTCAAAACCTGGGCTGTTGGCTTGAAAAAATGTAAAGAATACAATATAAATGTTAACTGTGTAAAGGGAACATTGAATTCCTTAAAAACACAGTTCACAAATAACTTATCCACTTCCTACAAGATTGAAAAGCTCATCCACAGGAATGCTGTGTGTTTCCCTCCGCAGATTCTCTGAGTTTTTCCAGCAGTTTCTCTTATTCTGTCAGATTTCCAGCATCTGCAACTTTTCGATTTTGTGTTCCTGACTTGGAAATATATCGCCGTTCCTTCGTAGTCGCTGGGTCAAAGTCCTGGAATTTCCTCCCTAACGGCATTGTGGGACAACCCACAGCACGTGGACTGCAGCGATTCAAGAAGGCAGCTCACCACCACCTTCTCAAGGTCAACTAGGGATGGGCAATAAATGCTGTAAGAAGTTTAACAACACCAGGTTAAAGTCCAACAGGTTTATTTGGTAGCAAAAGCCACACAAGCTTTCGGAGCCTTATTAAGATACAAACACTTGGAGCCGGCAGTTTGCGGTGTCGATGGTAGTCATGATGTGGAGATGCCGGCGTTGGACAGTCCAACGCCAGCATCTCCACATCAATAAATGCTGGCCCAGCCAGTGACACCCATATCCCACGAATGAATAAAAAAAAGATTAACATGTTGTTAATGCAGATCGAAAAATGAAGGATGAGAAAAGAATGTGATAACCTAATTAAAAAAGAGCGAGGAGAAAGCAGGGCAGAAGTCTCAGTGTAACGTTAACCTCACATCTCGGCATTAGCTAAACATCAGTATTGATATGAGTTCTTGGCATGGTTTCAGGTACTAGTTGGCCAACTCTGTGCCGGTCCCATCTCTCAGCGGTGTCGGCAGGTCTTTGGGAATTTCTTTTTGGGGAAAAGATCGGAGTCGTTAGCGAGGCTGGATCGCGATGGGGCGCCGCACAGATGTGTGTGTACAAGAGGCCCTGTGCTGGGGCGTCCAGCTGGGCAGGTCATGACCTTTACAGATATGGTGGCTGTGCATGTCAGTTTGAATGGATGTTAAACTGGCAGCGTGACGGCGTGTGGAACTTTTCTCTGCTGCTCCTTCTCATCCGCTAAAATATTTCAACTCTTTCCTTTCTGCAGCATACAGAACCATCTCAGCAGTGAATGGACCATTGGTGGTGCTGGATAATGTTAAGGTAGTGTACTGGCCATGTTGTAACGCCTATTCAGTACCCGGTTGGTGAAGCAGTGTTCGGGAGAGGGGTGGGCAGGGGTTGGAGGGGGCGGTCGAGCGGTGCTACTAGACAAACATTGTTTCTCCTCCCTGTGATTCTTCGAGCCCCAGAGCTTCAACAAGTTAGTTGGAGCTGTGGTTCCATTGTTCCTTTTTACTGTGCAGCTCATTCATTAGGGGGCCGTCAGCAACATCACTTCCTGACTGAGAGGCGTCTGAGGTAATGATGCGTGAGGCGGAGGCAGTGAGGTGATTACCGGGCCAGTGTGAGAGATGTCACTCTTATTTAATCAGCACCGCCAACTGTTGATCGCCAAAGTGTAAAACTCCAGTGGGGCCCTCCACTCTCGAGAGGTCCAGAGGCTGACAGCTGGCTGCTGCACTGAGAAACAACTTTACTTTCTCATTCCTTCTGAGTGATATTCTAAGGAGAAGATACCTGGAGTGGCTGGGTTGTCTGATGAGGAAAGGTTAGACAGAGTGGGCTTGTTTCCACTGGGGTTTAGAAGTGTGAAGGGTGACTTAATTGAAGTCTATTAGATCCTGACCAGTCTTGGCAAAGTGGACGTGGAAAGGATGTTTCCTCTTATGGGCGAACCCAGTACGAGGAAACACTGTTTTAAAATTAGGCGTCACCCTTTTAGGACAGAGATGAGAATTTTTTTTCTGAGAAGGTTATTCGACTTTGGAACTCTCTGCCTCAGAAGGTAGCGGAGGCAGGGCTATTGAATACTTTTAAGGTGGAGGTAGACAGATTCTTGTTAGGCAAGTCAGGTAGACGGGAATGTAGAACGGTAGGGTAACACGGTAGCACAGTGGTTAGCACTGCTGCCTCACAGCGCCAGGGACATGAGTTCAATTCCTGGCTCGGGTCACTGTCTGTGTGGACTCTGCACATTCTCCTCGTGTCTGCGTGGGTTTCCTCCGGGTGCTCCGGTTTCCTCCCACAGTCTGAAAGACGTGCAGGTTGGGCACATTGGCCATGCTAAATTCTCCCTCAGTGTAACCCGAACAGGCGCCAGAGTGTGGCGACTGGGGGATTTTCTCAGTAACTTCATTGCAGTGTTAACATAAGCCTACTTGTGACACTAATAAATAAACTTGAACTTAAAACTCAAACAAATCAGTCATGATCTTATTGAATGATTCAGCAGGATTGAGGGGCCGAATGGCCTACTTCTGCTCCTATATGGTATGTTTGTACGCTCATACAATGCAGCATCTAACTATTCCAACTGGAAAAAAAACAATTTTGAAAGGATTCCAGGACTAAGTAATGGTGTTTTTTATCCGCTTCCCTGTATGTTTCACAACACCTCTGGAAGGCCCAAAACCTCTTCAACATACTGAAAGGGCCCAACTCCACTCAGATCACAGAGGGTTTGTCAGGTCGGGTGGGAGTTCGGGTGGGATACCCACACCCTTATCCCACTCCAGTGATAATTCACAGAAATGGGAACGGCAGCAGGAGTCCCAGAACTGGGTATAACTTAAATCACAGTCCCCATCAAACTCTCCTGTCGGATACCGTTCAGTGGATCTGAATGAAGTTTTCCAGTCTTAATAATTACAAACGGTTAACTTACTTAACCTTTTCCCAGGGTGGAAGAGTCAATTATTAGGGACCACAGGTTTAAGGTGCGAGGGGCAAGGTTTAAAGGAGATGTACGAGGCAGATTTTTTACACAGAGGCTGGTGGGTGCCTGGAACTCGCTGCCGGGGGAGGTAGTGGAAGCGGATACGATAGTGACATTTAATGGGCGTCTTGACAAATACATGAATAGGATGGGAACAGAGGGATATGGTCCCCGGAAGGGTAGGAGGTTTTAGTTCAATCGGGCAGAATGGCCGGTGCAGGCTTGGAGGGCCGAAGGGCCTGTTCCTGTGCTGTAATTTTCTTTGTTCATTGTTCTTTGGACAGCAGCTTAAATCTGTCCACTTCCCATTGTCCAGTTTTGATTTTGGAAGTAAATAAGCAATGTTGTGTTCCATGTCCATCTCGTGTCATTTACATCCCTCTACCTGCTCCTTCCTTACAGTTCCCCAAGTACGCAGAGATTGTGAACTTCACTCTTCCTGATCGGAGTCAGCGCAGTGGCCAGGTGCTGGAAGTGGCTGGATCCAAGGCTGTTGTCCAGGTAACACAACCATCGGCAATACTGGCCTTCACTCCCCAGCATGGGATTCTCCCAGGATGAGCCCATGATCCTCACACAGTCCCCACTGCCCACTGATAGCCAAGACCACCACAGAGGCTGTGTAACCAGACAATAGAAGATAGGAGCAGGAGGAGGCCATTTGGCCCTTTGAACCTGCTCCGCCATTCATTAAGATCATGGCTGATCATCCAACTCAACAGCCTAACCCTGCTTTTTCCTCAATAGAAACATACAATGTGAGATTCTAACTGATGCTGACTAACTTTAACAGCACATTGCAGAGGCTGTACTGAACCAAACTGTCCACAAACTTAATGGTTTGAGAGAAGAGGCTGGATAGACTGGGACTTTTTTTCCCTGGAGCGTACAAGACTTGGGTGGACTTATAGAGGTCTATAAAATAATGAGGGGCATAAATCAGTTAGACAGTCAACATCTTTTCCCAAAGGTAGGGGAGTCTAAAACTAGAGGGCATAGGTTTACGGTGAGAGGGGAGAGATACAAAAGGTTCCAGAGGGGCAGTTTTTTCACACAGAGTGTCTGGAACAAGCTGCCAGAGGTAGCAGTAGAGGCGGGTACAATTTTGTCTTTTAAAAAGCATTTAGACAGTTACATGGGTAAGATGGGTATAGAGGGATATGGGCCAAATGGGACTAGCTAAGTTGTTAAAAATAGGCGGCATGGACAAGTTGGGCTGAAAGGCCTGTTTCCATGCTGTATCTTTGGACTGTGGGAGGAAACTGGAGCACCCGGAGGAAACCCACGCAGACACAGGGAGAACGTGCAGACTCCGCACAGACAGTGACCTAAGGCCAGAATGGAACCCAGGTCCCTGGCGCTGTGAGGCAGCAGTGCTAACCACTGTGTCACCTTGCCAGCACAGTGAAGAATAGAGGAATGTGAGGGTATAGAGGGATATGGGCCAAACGTGGATAATTGGGACGAGCTTAGGGGTTAATAAAGGGCAGCATGAACAAGTTGGGCTGAAGGGCCTGTTTCCATGCTGGAAACCTCTATGACTCTAACTCCATTTCCTCATAGATCCTGGGTTTCCCCTGTTCCAGCACACATTTTGACATTGGTTATCTCATAGACTAGATTCCAACACACTCCAGGCTGGAATCCCATCACTCACCGCCCACACCCTCACCCCTCACCGCTCACCCCCTCCTCACCCCTCAGCCCCTCCTCACCCCTCACCGCTCACCCCCTCCTCACCCCTCACCCCCTCCTCACCCCCTCCTCACCCCCTCCTCACCCTCACCCCCTCCTCACCCTCACCCCCTCCTCACCCCTCACCGCTCACCCCCTCCTCACCCCTCACCGCTCACCTCCTCCTCACCCCTCACCCCCTCCTCACCCCCTCCTCACCCTCACCCCTCCTCACCCCTCACCCCCTCCTCACTCCTCACCCCCCTCACACCCTCCTCATCCCCTCCTCACCCCTCACCCCCTCCTCACCCCTCACTCCCCCCTCACCCCCTCCTCACACCCTCATCACCCCCTCCTCGCCCTCACCCCCTCCTCACCCCCTCCTCACCCCTCACTCCCCCCTCATCCCCTCCTCACACCCTCATCACCCCCTCCTCGCCCTCACCCCCTCCTCACCCCCTCCTCACCCCTCACTCCCCCCTCATCCCCTCCTCACCCCCTCCTCACCCTCACCCCCTCCTCACCCCCTCCTCACCCCTCACTCCCCCCTCATCCCCTCCTCACCCCCTCCTCACCCTCACCCCCTCCTCACCCCCTCCTCACCCCTCACTCCCCCCTCATCCCCTCCTCACATCCTCCTCACCCCCTCCTCACCCTCACCCCCTCCTCACCCCCTCCTCACCCTCACCCCCTCCTCATCCCCTCCTCAACGCTCACCTCCTCCTCACACCCTCCTCATCCCCTTCTCACCCCTCACCCCCTTCTCACCCCTCACCCCCTCCTCACCCCTCACCCTCTCCTCACTCCATCCTCAGCCCTCACCCCCTCCTCACCCCTCACCCCCTCCTCACCCCTCACCCCCTCCTCACCCCTCACCCCCTCCTCACCCTCTCCTCACCCCTCACCCCCTCCTCACCCCCTCCTCACCCCTCACCCCCTCCTCACCCCCTCCTCACCCCTCACCCCCTCCTCACCTCCTCCTCACTCCCTCCTCACCCCCTCCTCAGCCCCTCCTCACCCCCTCCTCACCCCTCACCCCCTCCTCCCCCCTCCTCACCCCTCATCCCTCACTCCCCCCTCATCCCCTCCTCACACCCTCCTCACCCCCTCCTCACCCCTCACACCCTCCTCACTCATCATCCCTCACCCCTCCTCACCCCCTCCTCACCCCCTCCTCACCCCCTCCTGACCCCCTTCTCACCCCCTCCTCACCCCCTCCTCACCCCCTCCTCACCCCCTCCTCACCCCCTCCTGACCCCCTCCTCACCCCCTCCTCACACCCTCCTCACCCCCTCCTCACCCCTCACACCCTCCTCACTCATCACCCCTCACCCCCTCCTCACCCCCTCCTCACCCCCTCCTCACCCCCTCCTCACCCCCTCCTCACCCCCTTCTCACACCCACCCGCTGTTCAATGTTCACCGAGGAGTGTCTCGGGGTTTAATCTTCACTGAGATGTGTCTCGATGTTTGTACTGATCTAAGTGGCACTAATGGCTCCTTGAACTGATGTTGCCGTCCCCCTGGTGACTCCAGGATCACGTTGATGATTTATTTTTGTTTCTGCAGGTGTTTGAAGGAACGTCTGGCATTGATGCCAGGCTGACAGCCTGTGAGTTCACTGGTGACATTCTACGGGCACCAGTTTCAGAGGACATGCTGGGTGAGCTACTCTTCAATATGGGACAAAAACAGAGAAACCCACTGAGGAATGGATCCTAATGGAAATTTAAACCCTCTGCTGGGATTCTTGCCCCCATTTCCTTGTCTGCCAATTTTCACCGGTGTGGGATAAGAGTGTGGGTACCTGAAAGCTGCACTCCTGCCCACCCGCCTTTATTGCCACCTCTATCCTGCCCCAGACCCCCAGAATGAACAGATGGCTGATGGATCTGCCGGTTCTGCCACTTTCCCAACCCAAGCATCCGGCCTCCACAACTAAAACCCAACCCTTGTATCCAGGAATATCCCGATCCTATACAATCCTTCATTGACCCAGAACTCCGTCATTATTCCCACATGGAGGAATCTCACTAAGCTTCTTCACCATATCCTGCGCAGTGATGTACCTGACTGTGTTACCCCATTTTGTCTGATTCCACCTGATATCTCTTTATTTCTCACTCTGGTGCTATCCACCTCTTTCAATCCTTTATTCACCTTTCTTAACCTTCCGAATCACAGAATCACAGAATCCTACAGTGCGGAAGAGGCCCTTCGGCCCATCGAGTCTGCACTGACGCATGAAATGCCCTGACCTGCCCACCTAATCCCACTTGCCAGCACTTGGCCCATAGCCTTGAATGTTATGATGTGCCAAGCACTCATCCAGGTACTTTTAAAAGGATGTGAGGCATTCCGCCTCCACCACCCTCCCAGGCAGCGCATTCCAGACCCTCACCACCCTCTGGGTAAAATACTTTTTCCTCAAATCCCCCCTAAACCTCCCACCTCTCATTTTTAACTTGTGTCCCCTCATAACTGATCCTTAGAAACATAGAAGATAGGAGCAGGAGGAGGAGGAGGCCACTTGGCCCTTCGAGCCTTCCCCGCCATTCATCACGATCATGGCTGATCGTCCAACTCAATCGCCTAATCCTGCTTTTTCTCCATAACCTTTGATCGCATTCGCCCCAAGTGCTATATCCAGCCGCCTCTTGAATACATTCAATGTTTTGGCGTCAACTACTTCCTGTGGTAATGAACTCCACAGGCTCACCACTCTTTGGGTGAAGAAATGTCTCCTCACCTCCGTCCTAAATGGTCTACCCTGAATCCTCAGACTGTGACCCCCTGGTTCTGGACTCCCCCACCATCGGGAACATCCTCCCTGTATCTACCCTGTCTAGTCCTGTTAGAATTTTATAAGTCTCTATGAGATCCCCCCCTCATTCGCCTGAACTCCAGTGAAAACAATCCTAACCTAGTCAATCTCTCCTCATACATCAGTCCCGCCATCCCCGGAACCAGCCTGGTAAACCTTCGCTGCACTCCCTCGAGAGCAAGAACATCCTTCCTCAGAAAAGAAGACCAAAACTGCACACAATACTCTAGGTGTGACCTCACCAAGGCCCTGTATAATTGTAATAACACATCCCTGCTCCTGTACTCAAAACCTCTCGCAATGAAGGCCAACATGCCATTTGCCTTCTTTACCGCCTGCTGCACCTGCATGCTTACCTTCAGTGACTGGTGCACAAGGACACCCAGGTCCCGCTGCACACTCCCCTCTCCCAATTTACAGCCATTCAGGTAGTAATCTGCCTTCTTGTTTTTGCTTCCAAAGTGAATGTAACTGACCCAGGTAACTGACCCTTCAACTGGGGGGAACAGCTGTTCCCTATCCATCCTGTCTATGCCCCTCATAATCTTGAACACCTCAATCAGGTCGCCCCTCAGTCTTCTCTGCTCCTGAGAAAACAACCCAAGCCTATCCAACCTCTCTTCATAACTTAAATACTCCATCCCAGGCAGCATCCTGGTGAATCTCCTCTGCACTCCCTCCAGTGCGTTCACGTCCTTCCTATAATGTGGTGACCAGAACTGCACACAGTGCTCCAGCTGTGGCCTCACCAAAGTTCTATACGACTCCATCATGACCTGTAATCTATACCCCGATTGATGAAGGTGAGCCTTCCCAAATGCTACCATGTGATGACTAACTTCGAGGTCTTGCCTGCCAGCCCTCCTTTCTCACTCTCTGCCTTTCTACCAATGCCAATAGTATCAATACGAGCCATGATCTCTCTCCCTCTCTGAGTGTTCTGCAACATGTAGCATAAAATGTCCAGGAACCAAAGGGTGTATAGTCTCCAAATCCTGACTGGTTTATAATATCCAGGTCCTGGAGTTATACAGTTTCCTCATCCGGAAAGATATATACCAAGGTCCTGGGAGATATATAGTTTCCAGGTCCTGGATGGTATATGTTTTTATTATTCGAGCAGTTCCACAATATCCAAGTCCTAGGATCTGGAACTGATGTTCTGAAGAAAGGTCCTTGACCTGAAAAGTTAACTCAGATGCTGCCAGACCGACTGAGTATGTCCAGCATTCTGTTATTTTGAAATTTAGATTCAGGTCGTGGAAGGTCTAGAGGATCCCAGGTCCTGGAAAATCTATTGGATTCAGGTCCTGGAAGATCTAATGGATCCAGATCCTAGAGGGTCTATAGGGTCAGGTCCTGAAAGGTCTAGAGGATCCAGGATACAGTTCCTGTATGGGCTATAAGATTTGGGTCCTTGGTAGTTGAGTGGATCCAGGTCCTAGGTGGTCGAGAGGATCCAGGTCCTGGAAGGTCTATAGCATTCAGGTCCTGGGTGGTCTAGAGGAACTCCCACAGCCTGCCTGGACCTGCAGTTTCACTGGCTGTCTTGTCTGGAGACAATACACATCTTTTTAGCCTGTCTTGATGCTCTCTCCACTCACGTTGTTTGTATCTTAAAGACTTGATTTGCTGTAAGTATTCGCATTCCAACCATTATTCATGTAAATTGAGTTTGTGTCTTTATATGCCCTGTTTGTGAACAGAATTCCCACTCACCTGAAGAAGGGGCTTGGAGCTCTGAAAGCTTGTGTGGCTTTTGCTACCAAATAAACCTGTTGGACTTTAACCTGGTGTAGTTAAACTTCTTACTGTGTTTACCCCAGTCCAACGCCGGCATCTCCACGTCATGGTCCAGAGGATCCAGGTCCTGGAAGGTCCAAAGAATCTAGGTCCTGGAAGGACTATAGGATTCAGGTCCTAAGTAGTCAAGAAGATCCAGGTCCTGGAAGGTCCATAGTGCCAGGTCCCAGAAGATCTATAGGGCCTGGTCCTGGAAGGTCTATAGGATCCATGTCCTGGAAGGTCTATAGGGTCAGGTCCTGGAAGGTCTATAGGATCCAGGTCTTGTAAGGCGTATAGGATTCAGGTCCTGGAAGGACTACAGCATTCAGGTCCTGAAAGGGCTATAGGATCCAGGCCCTGAAAGGTCTAGAGGATTCAATTCCTGGGTGGTCCTGGAATGTTAATGGGATTCAAGTCATGGATGTTCCACAGTTCCATCTTCTGTTGGTCTATTGCTCAGGTCCTGGATGGTCAGTTACTGCCAATTGGTGAAATGTTGAAAGGTCCTAGAAGGGATATTTTTCTCATTGCATCTCTTGTCCTGTCTTTATGAGATTGTGTTCTTGTGGTTGAATTTCTAGGTCGAGTTTTTAATGGATCTGGGAAGCCAATCGACAAGGGGCCTGCTGTTGTAGCAGAGGATTTCCTCGATATAAATGGTGAGTGTCAGCTTCCTACTCTCCACATCTGTGTAGTTATCATTCCGACTACAGGCCACCACGTTCATTCCGAATTGGTTCCTTCCCAATGGCAATGCCATGACCAATTAGAGTCAACTTGTCTGGTTTGATTTTAAACAGAGGCTTGGCAGTTAACTGGTCCCTGATGCACTCTTCATTGCACCTCCATCAGAGTCCACTTGTCACCCAATCAGCACTCTCTTCTCACGCAGTATAAATTGTTGTTCCATTTGTTATTTTGTATTCTTGCGAAACTGTCCTGATGAGTGCAAGATGCAAAGTTTCCATAGCATGTCTCTTTTTGAAGAATTACTCTAATTCTTCCTTTAGATCTTCCATCCGGCTCTCAGAATGCGGGTATCAGAGGGATTGGTTCCCGTGGAGCAGCTGAGTGTTGCTATTATGGCAGACGGATCTATTTGATTATTTTACTTTCCTGGTAGATAATTTCTCCATGAGTTATTCTGGATTTCCGATAAACAGGGCAGCCGATTAATCCACAGTCTCGGATTTACCCGGAAGAAATGATTCAAACTGGGATTTCACCCATCGATGTGATGAACAGTATAGCCAGAGGCCAGAAGATCCCCATTTTCTCAGCAGCTGGACTCCCTCACAATGAGGTAAGCTTCACTGTGATCCCCACTGGGCATTGGGCAGTGCCAAGGGGGCGGGGCCTAATGGGGCAGGGCCTTTGGGGGGGGTGATCGGTGGGGGTGGGGGTCCTGCTGCCACTCCATAGAGGGGTCGCAAGCAGAGGGAGGGAGGCCAGCGGTCAGAGCTGAGCATCGGTGTGGGGCAGCGGGGAGTTGGGGAGAGTTGGCCTGTTGGGGATGTGTGGGGGCATCAGGGCTGTGGGGGGTGGTCCGAACTGAGGGTGGGGGTGGTTCAGGGCTGCTTCATTTCTTCAGCCAGAGAGTGGTGAATCTGTGGAACTCTTTGCCGCAGAAGGCTGTGGAGGCCGGGTCATTGAGTGTCTTTAAGACAGAGATCGATAGGTTTTTGATTACTAAGAGGATCAGGGGTTAGAAACATAGAAACGTAGAAACATAGGAAAACTACAGCACAATACAGGCCCTTCAGCCCACAAAGTTGTGCCGAACATGTCCCTACCTTAGCAATTACTAGGCTTACCTATAACCCTCTATCTTACTAAGTTCCATGTACTTATCTAAAAGCATTGTGTTAATGTAAATGGATTAATGATGGTAGATTTGGATTAATGTTAACTGGAAGAGTAATTATGGGGAAAAGGCAGGAGAATGAGGGATGAGAAAAATATCCACAATGGCTCAATGAGCCGAGTGGCCTAATTCTGCTCCTATTTCTTATGGTCCTGAAGTGTTGGGTGTAGGGGTGGCAGGATCGGAAGATTGGAACTGTGGCGGTGGGTGGGTGGGCTGGCCATGGTGGGGGGGTGGCAGGGGCAGTCGAGGCTGGCCCAGACACGGGACACGGGGCTGGCCAGCGATCGGGAGGCTGGGGCAGTGCTGGGCCAGTGCGCATGCACCCATCTCCACTCTGACAGACTGGCGCATGCGCAGTGGCCCGCTCAGCGCTATGCTGCCGGCTTTTCCAGCGGGAATAATCCACTGCTTCTTCGCATGATACATACTAGGGCCCTCAGCAGTGTGCAGGGTGTGGGAGATTCATTTTAAAAGTCCCGCTGAGAAACCAGTGGGATTTACTCCTCATCCCCCCACGTCTTTCGGACTGTGGGAGAAAACCAGATCACCCGGAGGAAACCCATGCAGACACGGGGAGAACGTGCAAACTCCACACAGGCAGTGACCCAAGCCGGGAATCGAACCCGGGTCCCTAGTGCTTTGAGGCAGCAGAGCTAACCACTGTGCCACCCATATCGGCTCACGTGGAGAATGTAGCATTGTGTTGATGTAAATGTTGGATTAATGATGGTAGATTTGGATTAATGTTTACTGGATGAGTAATCCAGGGGCCTGGGTTAATCATGGGGCTTGAGTTAAAGTCTAATTCTGGCAGTTGGGGAAATTTGAATTCAGATCATGAATAAATTTGCTCTGATTAGTAACAATAATGGAACAATCAAACCCATTTCGCACAAACCCATTTTGTTCTCAAATGGCCTTATCCAATCAGCTCCTCATGTGAACAGTTCACATTCACACACTCACAACCCAATAGAACAATTCACAGGGACCAATCAGAAGACAGGTGTCAGGGAGGGCATGCAGTTTTTTTACAGGTGCAACATTCGGGTATTTTGTGCAATTCTGGGTGAAGATATAGAGGAAAGACCAATGGACAGCAGCACGGTGACCAATGGACAGCAGCACAGTGACCAATGGACAGCAGCACGGTGACCAATGGACAGCAGCACGGTGACCAATGGACAGCAGCACAGTGACCAATGGACAGCAGCACGGTGCCACAGTGACCAATGGACAGCAGCACAGTGACCAATGGACAGCAGCACAGTGACCAATGGACAGCAGCACGGTGACCAATGGACAGCAGCACAGTGACCAATGGACAGCAGCACAGTGACCAATGGACAGCAGCACGGTGACCAATGGACAGCAGCACGGTGCCACAGTGACCAATGGACAGCAGCACGGTGCCACAGTGACCAATGGACAGCAGCACGGTGCCACAGTGACCAATGGACAGCAGCACGGTGCCACAGTGACCAATGGACAGCAGTACGGTGGCACAGTGACCAATGGACAGCAGCACGGTGCCACAGTGACCAATGGACAGCAGCACGGTGCCACAGTGACCAATGGACAGCAGCACGGTGGCACAGTGACCAATGGACAGCAGCACGGTGACCAATGGACAGCAGCACGGTGCCACAGTGACCAATGGACAGCAGCACGGTGCCACAGTGACCAATGGACAGCAGTACGGTGGCACGGTGACCAATGGACAGCAGCACGGTGCCACAGTGACCAATGGACAGCAGCACGGTGCCACAGTGACCAATGGACAGCAGCACGGTGCCACAGTGACCAATGGACAGCAGCACGGTGCCACAGTGACCAATGGACAGCAGCACGGTGCCACAGTGACCAATGGACAGCAGCACGGTGCCACAGTGACCAATGGACAGCAGCACGGTGCCACAGTGACCAATGGACAGCAGCACGGTGCCACAGTGGTTAGCGCTGCTGCCTCACAGCGCCAGGGACCCGGGTTCGATCCCAGCTTGGGTCACTGTCTGTGTGGAGTCTGCACGTTCTCCCCGTGTCTGCGTGGGTTTCCTCCGGGTGCTCCGGTTTCCTCCCATTGGTGGATTGACCAATGATGTCCACACCCAATAAAAATGAATAAAGAAAAAATTTCTCCTCATTCACCATCTTATTACCAACCTCTCTTTACAATAATCTGAGGTCCCTATCTGCTTCAAGAAGACGACCATCATCCCAGAACCAAAGAAAAGCCAAGCAGCGTGCCTTAATGAATATCGGCCGGTGGCTCTGACATCCATCATTATGAAAGCTTCGAAAGGTTAGTCATGATACAAATCAACTCGAGCCTCCCGGACTATCTGGGTCCACCACAGTTTGCCTATCGCTGCAACAGGTCCACAGCAGACGCCATTTCCCTGGCCCTGCACTCAACCCTGGAACACCTAGATAACAAGGACACTTATGTCAGACTCCTATTTATTGACCACAGCTCAGCCTTCAACACTATTATTCCCACGAAACTCATCTCCAAACTCCGTGGCCTGGGCCTCGGCACCTCCCTCTGCGACTGGATCCTGAACTTCCTAACTCACAGACCACAATCAGTAAGGATAGGCAACAACAGCTCCTCCACGATCATCCTCAACACCGGTGCCCCACAAGGCTGTGTTCTCAGCCCCCTACTATACTCCTTATTCACCTATGACTGTGCGGCCAAATTCCCCTCCAATTCGATTTTCAAGTTTGCTGACGACACCACAGTAGTGGGTCGGATCTCAAACAATGACGAGCAGAGTACAGGAATGAGATAGAGAATCTGGTGAACTGGTGCGGCAACAATAATCTCTCCCTCAATGTCAACAAAACGAAGGAGATTGTCATCAACTTCAGGAAGCGTAAAGGAGAACATGCTCCTGTCTACATCAATGGGGACGAAGTAGAAAGGGTCAAGAGCTTCAGGTTTTTAGATGTCCAGATCACCAACAACCTGTCCTAGTCCCCCCATGCCGACACTATAGTTAAGAAAGCCCACCAACGCCTCTACTTTCTCAGAAGACGAAGGAAATTTGGCTTTGACAGCTACGACTCTCACCAACTTTTACAGATGCACCATAGAAAGCATTCTTTCTGGTTGTATCACAGCTTGGTATGGCTGCTGCTCTGCCCAAAACCGCAAGGAACTACAAAGAACATAAGAACATAAGAAATAGGAGCAGGAGTAGGCCATCTAGCCCCTCGAGCCTGCCCCGCCATTCAATAAGATCATGGCTGATCTGACGTGGATCAGTACCACTTACCCGCCTGATCCCCATAACCCTTAATTCCCTTACCGATCAGGAATCCATCCATCCGCGCTTTAAACATATTCAGCGAGGTAGCCTCCACCACCTCAGTGGGCAGAGAATTCCAGAGATTCACCACCCTCTGGGAGAAGAAGTTCCTCCTCAACTCTGTCTTAAACCGACCCCCCTTTATTTTGAGACTGTGTCCTCTAGTTTTAACTTCCTTACTAAGTGGAAAGAATCTCTCCGCCTCCACCCTATCCAGCCCCCGCATTATCTTATAAGTCTCCATAAGATCCCCCCTCATCCTTCTAAACTCCAACGAGTACAAACCCAATCTCCTCAGCCTCTCCTCATAATCCAAACCCCTCATCTCCGGTATCAACCTGGTGAACCTTCTCTGCACTCCCTCCAATGCCAATATATCCTTCCTCATATAAGGGGACCAATACTGCACACAGTATTCCAGCTGCGGCCTCACCAATGCCCTGTACAGGTGCATCAAGACATCCCTGCTTTTATATTCTATCCCCCTCGCGATGTAGGCCAACATCCCATTTGCCTTCTTGATCGCCTGTTGTACCTGCAGACTGGGCTTTTGCGTCTCATGCACAAGGACCCCCAGGTCCCTTTGCACGGTAGCATGTTTTAATTTGTTCCCATTGAGATAGTAATCCCATTTGTTATTATTTCCTCCAAAGTGTATAACCTCGCATTTATCAACGTTATACTCCATTTGCCATATCCTCGCCCACTCACTCAGCCTGTCCAAATCTCTCTGCAGATCTTCTCCGTCCTCCACACGATTCACTTTTCCACTTATCTTTGTGTCGTCTGCAAACTTCGTTACCCTACACTCCGTCCCCTCCTCCAGATCATCTATATAAATGGTAAATAGTTGCGGCCCGAGTACCGATCCCTGCGGCACGCCACTAGTTACCTTCCTCCAACCGGAAAAACACCCATTTATTCCGACTCTTTGCTTCCTGTCGGATAGCCAGTCCCCAATCCACTTTAACACACTACCCCCAACTCCGTGTGCCCTAATCTTCTTCAGCAGCCTTTTATGGGGCACCTTATCAAACGCCTTTTGGAAATCCAAAAACACCGCATCCACCGGTTCTCCTCCATCAACCGCCCTCGTCACATCTTCATAAAAATCCAACATGTTCGTCAAGCACGACTTTCCCCTCATGAATCCATGCTGCATCTGATTGATCGAACCATTTCTATCCAGATGCCCTGCTATCTCCTCTTTAATAATGGATTCCAGCATTTTCCCTACTACAGACGTTAAGCTGACCGGCCTATAGTTACCCGCCTTTTGTCTCCTTCCTTTTTTAAACAGCAGCGTAATATTAGCCGTTTTCCAATCAACCGGCACTACCCCAGAATGCAACGAGTTTTGATAAATAATCACTAACGCATCCACTATTACCTCTGACATTTCTTTCAGTACCCTGGGATGCATTCCATCCGGACCCGGGGACTTGTCCACCTTCAGTCCCATTAGTCTACCCAGCACTGCCTCTCTGGTAACATTAATTGTATTAAGTATTTCTCCTGCTGCCAACCCTCTATCGTTAATATTTGGCAAACTATTTGTGTCCTCCACCGTGAAGACCGACACAAAAAACTTATTTAAAGACTCAGCCATATCCTCATTTCCCACTATTAACTCCCCCCTCTCGTCCTCCAAGGGTCCAACATTCACTCTAGCCACTCTATTCCTTTTTATATATTTATAAAAACTTTTACTATCATTTTTTATGAATGCCATGAATGTAGCCCAATCCATCACGCAAACCAGCCTCCCATCCATTGACTCTGTCTACACTTCCTGCTGCCTCGGCAAAGCAGCCAGCATAATTAAGGACCCCACACACCCCAGACATTCTCTCTTCCACCTTCTTCCTTCGGGAAAAAGATACAAAAGTCTGAGGTCACGTACCAACCGACACAAGAACAGCTTCTTCCCTGCTGCTGTCAGACTTTTGAATGGACCTACCTTGATCTTTCTCTACACCCTAGCTATGACTGTAACACTACATTCTGCACTCTCTCGTTTCCTTCACCATGAACGGTATGCTTTGTCTGTATAGCGCGCAAGAAACAATACTTTTCACTGTATGTTGATACATGTGACAAGAATAAATCAAATCAAATCTAATCTAATTATTTTCTGAACTCCTTGGGTGGAATTCTCCCAAAAAAATGTTGAATTTGTGGGAAAATTGGTGTAATTCACTCTGGTTTTGTTTCAGTGGGAGTTCATATTAGAATCTCCCACACTCTGTGCAATGCAGAGGTAGAAGTCTCACAACACCAGGTTAAAGTCCAACGGGTTTATTTGGTAGCAAAAGCCACGTGGTGTTGTGAGTCTTCTTAGTGTGTTTACCCCAGTCCAACGCTGGCATCTCCACATCATGCAGAGGTCACCAGTGTGAATGTCATTAGAGTTCAGGGGGCAGGGCCTATTCCCACCGGGAGGCTGAAGCCAGCAGGCCTCTGCACATGTTGCCCTGAACTGTCAGCTTCCTGGCTGCCGGCCAGCTCAATCGCTGGCCAGCCCGGGACCCCCACAATGCTGCAACCCCCCCCAGCCCACCCCAATCGTTGGCTTCCCTCCTGCTCCCCATCCATCCCAATGCAGAGTGCAGCGAGACCCCCAGCCTGACCGATCCCCCCAGGCCCAGCCCCCATATGCCCTGCCCCTTTGTCACTGCCCCATGCCCAATGGGCAGTGCCAAGATGCGCCCTAGGCATGGGAACTTTGCCACTTGGGCAGTGCCAGAGGCACAGGTTGGCACTGCCAGGATGCCCATGCCCAGGGGACATCACCGCCCCACCGGCCAACCCCCCGGGGGCCCCAATTGTCCCCCCTTCATTCTGGTGGGGTCTCCCGCTAGTTCCCCGAAACTGGGGAGTTAGTCTGAACCCTGCTGGAGTGGAATTGGACTGGTGGGGTGAGAGATGCTATCGGGTCCAGAGACTTCAGTCCCAGGCCCGCTAATAGCATTTAAGTGATATTTAAAATATAATTTAAATGCTAGCCCTGCCTCCCTGCCGAATCCGGCGCTGGGAGACGCTAGCGGGCACAAACACTCACGGGCACGCCGCAAATTGCCCCCGCTCGATTCTCTCAACCCGCTGTGCTGAAAAATCAGGGTAACAGGATGGGAGAATCGCCCCCCCCACCTCATTTTTAAATTGTGCCCGTTAGTTTTAGATATCCTTATGCCCCCTCAGAATCTTTTATGTTCAATAAGATCACCTCTTATTCTGCTAAATTCCAATGAGTCTGAAGCCCAAGCTTCTCAATCAACAACTGCTCAGTGAACCTTCTCTGAACTGCCTCTAATGGAAGTTTATCCCTCCTTACATAAGGGAACCTGAACAGTAGGATTCCCAGCCTCTGACCTGCTCTGGTAACCCCCTTATTAATATGGCTAGTCCAGTTCAGCGTCTGATCAGTGGTAACCCCCCAGGATGTTGACAGTGGGGGATTCAGTGATGAGAATCCCATTGAATGTCTCCGGGCGATGGTTAGATTCTCTCTTCTCTCAGAGGGTTGTTAGTCTTTGAAATTCTCTTCCTCAGAAGGCAGTGGGGTCTGGGTTATTGAATATGTTCAAGGCCGAGTTAGACAGATCTTTGATCGACATGGGAGTTGAGCGTTATTGAGTGGGTCGGGGGAGAAAAGAGGACAGATGGGAATGTAGAGGTAAAGCCACAAGCAGGAAGTCGTCTATATGGATTTCAGTAAGGCATTTGACAAAGTCCCACATGGCAGGTTGGTTAAGAAGGTTAAGGCTCATGGGATACAAGGAGAAGTGGCTAGATGGGTGGAGAACTGGCTTGGCCATAGGAGACAGAGGGTAGTGGTCGAAGGGTCTTTTTCCGGCTGGAGGTCTGTGACCAGTGGTGTTCCGCAGGGCTCTGTACTGGGACCTCTGCTATTTGTGATATATATAAATGATTTGGAAGAAGGTGTAACTGGTGTAATCAGCAAGTTTGCGGATGACACGAAGATGGCTGGAATTGCGGATAGCGAAGAGCATTGTCGGGCAATACAGCAGGATATAGATAGGCTGGAAAATTAGGCGGAGAGGTGGCAGATGGAGTTTAATCCGGATAAATGCGAAGTGATGCATTTTGGAAGAAATAATGTAGGGAGGAGTTATACAATAAATGGCAGAGTCATCAGGAGTATAGAAACACAGAGGGACCTAGGTGTGCAAGTCCACAAATCCTTGAAGGTGGCAACACAGGTGGAGAAGGTGGTGAAGAAGGCATATGGTATGCTTGCCTTTATAGGACGGGGTATAGAGTATAAAAGCTGGAGTCTGATGATGCAGCTGTATAGAACGCTGGTTAGGCCACATTTGGAGTACTGCGTCCAGTTCTGGTCGCCGCACTACCAGAAGGACGTGGAGGCGTTAGAGAGAGTGCAGAGAAGGTTTACCAGGATGTTGCCTGGTATGGAGGGTCTTTGCTATGAGGAGAGATTGGGTAGACTGGGGTTGTTCTCCTTGGAAAGACGGAGAATGAGGGGAGATCTAATAGAGGTGTACAAGATTATGAAGGGTATAGATAGGGTGAACAGTGGGAAGCTTTTTCCCAGGTCGGAGGTGACGATCACGAGGGGTCACGGGCTCAAGCTGCGAGGGGCGAAGTATAACTCAGACATCAGAGGGACGTTTTTTACACAGAGGGTGGTGGGGGCCTGGAATGCACTGCCAAGTAGGGTGGTGGAGGCAGGCACGCTGACATTGTTTAAGACTTACCTGGATAGTCACATGAGCAGCCTGGGAATGGAGGGATACAAACGATTGGTCTAGTTGGACCAAGGAGTGGCACAGGCTTGGAGGGCCGAAGGGCCTGTTTCCTGTGCTGTACTTAGAACATAGAACATAGAAAGCCACAGCACAAACAGGCCCTTCGGCCCACAAGTTGCGCCGATCACATCCCCACCTCTAGGCCTATCTATAGCCCTCAATCCCATTAAATCCCATGTACTCATCCAGAAGTCTCTTAAAAGACCCCAACGAGTTTGCCTCCACCACCACCGACGTCAGCCGATTCCACTCACCCACCACCCTCTGAGTGAAAAACTTACCCCTGACATCTCCTCTGTACCTACCCCCCAGCACCTTAAACCTGTGTCCTCTCGTAGCAACCATTTCAGCCCTTGGAAATAGCCTCTGAGAGTCTACCCTATCCAGACCTCTCAACATCTTGTAAACCTCTATCAGGTCACCTCTCATCCTTCGTCTCTCCAGGGAGAAGAGACCAAGCTCCCTCAACCTATCCTCATAAGGCATGCCCCCCAATCCAGGCAACATCCTTGTAAATCTCCTCTGCACCCTTTCAATGGCTTCAACATCTTTCCTGTAATGAGGTGACCAGAACTGCGCGCAGTACTCCAAGTGGGGTCTAACCAGGGTCCTATAAAGCTGCAGCATTATCTCCCGACTCCTAAACTCAATCCCTCGATTAATGAAGGCCAGTACGCCGTACGCCTTCTTGACCGCATCCTCCACCTGCGAGGCCGATTTAAGAGTCCTATGGACCCGGACCCCAAGGTCCTTCTGATCCTCTACACTGCTAAGAATGGTACCCTTCATATTATACTGCTGCTTCATCCCATTGGATCTGCCAAAATGGATCACCACACACTTATCCGGGTTGAAGTCCATCTGCCACTTCTCCGCCCAGTCTTGCATTCTATCTATGTCTCGCTGCAACTTCTGACATCCCTCCAAACTATCCACAACTGTTCTTTGTTCTTTGTTCTTTGTTCAGACCAGCCATGACCTTATTGAATGGCAGGGCAGGCCCAATAGGCCCAGTGGCTATTAAGAATGAACCACTTTGCTGTGGCTCTGGAGTCACATGCAGGTCAGATCGGGTAAGGCCAGCAGATTTCCTTCCCTAAAGGACATTAATGAATGAGATGGGTTTTTACAGCAATCAATAGTTTATGTTGGTTTTATATTCTATGGGCGAGAATGATCCACTGGAGCAAGCTGAGAGGGGTGTTTGAAAGCAGCAGTGCTGGTAAGAGATTAATTGGATTAATTGAATTGTTTATTTATTTAATTAGTCAGCTAGTGTGTGTATTTTTTTGGCCTTTACTTTAACAGCAGTTTTTCAAGTTTAAAGTGAAAACTAGAAGTGGGCAGCAAAGGAGTCTGGGAAGGGTTTTTTAAGCGCGTGAAGTATAAAAGGTAGGCTGCAGTATACAGCGGGCAGCGTCGGGAGCGGGCAGTGGAGTGTGTGGGAAGCAGAGTGTGAGCTATAAGACTTTGGCTCACAGGGCTTAGGCAGAAAGGGCGAGCAGGGGTGAGTTGAATTCATTTTTGCTGTTTCTACCTGGTACTGGCAAGGTATCTCGAGGGGATGGGTGTGCAGGCAGTGCTATGTTCCTCTTGCACTATGTTTGAGGTGAGGGACGACGACAGTGTCCCTGCTGATTACACCTGTGGGAAGTGCACCCATCTGCAGCTCCTCCAAAACCGTGTTAGGGAACTGGAGCTGGAGTTGGATGAACTTAGGATCATCAGGGACGCAGAGATGGCCATAGACACAAGCTTTAGGAATACAGTTACTCCGAGGATTGAAAACAGATGGGTGACGGTGAGAGGGGCTGAGAGGGGCAGTCCGTGCAGGGATCCCCGGTGGTCGTTCCCCTTAGCAAAAAGTATTCCGCTTTGGATACGGTTGAGGGGGATGACATACCAGTGGGGAGCCGCAGTGAGAGGATCTCCAGCACTGTGTCCATCTCTGTGGCTCGGGAGGGAAAGGGGGAGAGCGGGAGGGCGATAGTTATTGGGGACTCGTTAGTTAGAGGGATAGATAGGAGGTTCTGTGGCAGCAAAAGAGACTCACGGATGGTATGTTGCCTACCGGATGCCAAGGTCCGTGATGTCTCAGACCGTGTTTTCCAGATTCTGAAGGGGGAGGGGAAACAGTCACAAGTCGTGGTGCACATTGGTACCAATGACATAGGTAAGAGAAGGGACGGGGATTTAAAGCAGGAATTTCTGGAGCTGGGCTGGAAGCTGAGAGCCAAGACGAAACATGTGGTCATCTCTGGTACGTTGCCGGTACCATGTGATAGCGAGTTGAGGAATAGGGAGAGAGTGCAGTTAAATATGTGGTTGCAGGGATGGTGTAGGAGGGAGGGTTTCAGATACGTGGATAATTGGAACACGTTCTGGGGAAGGTGGGACCTGTACAAACAGGACGGGGTGCACCTGAACCAGAGGGGCACCAATATCCGAGGAGGGAAATTTGTTACGGCTCTTCAGGGGGGTTTAAACTAATTTGTCAGGGGAGTGGGAAAGGGAGTTGTAGTCCAGAAGTCAGTGAGGGTGGTGAGGTATTGGGGAAGGTATCAGGGTCAAGGGTGGGTACTGGTAGACAGGAAGGTGGGTTGAAGTGTGTCTACTTCAATGCAAGGAGCATCCGGAACAAGGTAGATGAACTTGGGGCGTGGATTGGTACTTGGGACTACGATGTTGTGGCCATTACGGAGACGTGGGTAGAACAAGGACAGGAATGGTTGTTGGACGTTCCGGGGTATAGATGTTTCACTAAGTGTAGGGAAGCTGGTAAAAGAGGTGGAGGAGTGGCATTGTTAATCAAGGATAGTTTAACGGCTGCGGAAAGGCACTTCGTGGGGGATCTGCACACTGAGGTAATATGGGCTGAAGTTAGAAATAGGAAAGGAGCGGTCACATTGCTAGGAGTTTACTATAGGCCCCCAAATAGTAATAGAGATGTGGAGGAAGAAATTGCTAAGCAGATTATGGATATGTGTGGGGGTCACAAGGTAGTTGTCATGGGGGACTTTAACTTTCCAAATATTGATTGGAACCTTTGTAGGTCAAATAGTTCGGATGGGGCAGTTTTTGTGCAGTGTGTGCGGGAGGGTTTCCTGACACAATATGTGGATGGGCCGACGAGAGGTGAGGCCACATTGGATTTGGTACTGGGAAATGAACCGGGCCAAGTGTTAGATTTGGTTGTGGGAGAGCAATTTGGAGATAGTGACCACAATTCGGTGTCTTTTGTTATTGCAATGGAGAGGGATAGGGCCGTACGGCAGGGCAAGGTTTACAATTGGGGGAGGGGTAATTATGATGCGATTAGGCAAGAATTAGGGGGCATAAGTTGGGAACAGAAACTGTCAGGGAAAGGAACTAATGAAAAGTGGAATTTTTTCAAGGAACAAATACTGGATGTCCTTGATAGGTATGTTCCTGTCAGGCAGGGAGGAAATGGCCGAGTGAGGGAACCATGGTTCACAAAAGAGGTGGAATGTCTTGTGAAAAGGAAGAGGGAAGCTTATGTAGGGATGAGGAAACAAGGTTCAGATGGCTTGATTGAGGGTTACAAGTTAGCAAGGAATGAGCTGAAAAAGGGGCTTAGGAGAGCTAGGAGGGGACATGAGAAGTCCTTGGCGGGTCGGATCAAGGAAAACCCCAAGGCTTTTTACTCTTATGTGAGGAATAAAAGAATGACCAGGGTGAGGTTAGGGCCGGTCAAGGACAGTAGTGGGAACTTGTGTATGGAGTCAGTAGAGATAGGCGAGGTGATGAATGAATACTTTTCTTCAGTGTTCACCAAGGAGAGGGGCCATGTTTTTGAGGAAGAGAAGGTGTTACAGGCTAATAGGCTGGAGGAAATAGATGTTCGGAGGGAGGATGTCTTGGCAGTTTTGAATAAACTGAAGGTCGATAAGTCCCCTGGGCCTGATGAAATGTATCCTAGGATTCTTTGGGAGGCAAGGGATGAGATTGCAGAGCCTTTGGCGTTGATCTTTGGGTCCTCGCTGTCCACGGGGATGGTGCCAGAGGACTGGAGAATGGCGAATGTTGTTCCTCTGTTTAAGAAAGGGAATAGAAATGACCCTGGTAATTATAGACCGGTTAGCCTTACTTCGGTGGTTGGTAAATTGATGGAAAGGGTCCTTAGGGATGGGATTTACGACCATTTAGAAAGATGCGGATTAATCTGGGATAGTCAGCACGGATTTGTGAAGGGCAAGTCATGCCTCACAAATTTGATAGAATTTTTTGAGGAGGTAACTAAGTGTGTTGATGAAGGTAGGGCAGTTGATGTCATATACATGGATTTTAGTAAGGCGTTTGATAAGGTCCCCCATGGTCGGCTTATGATGAAAGTGAGGAGGTGTGGGATAGAGGGAAAGTTGGCCGATTGGATAGGTAACTGGCTGTCTGACCGAAGACAGAGGGTGGTGGTCGATGGAAAATTTTCGGATTGGAGGCAGGTTGCTAGCGGTGTGCCGCAGGGATCGGTGCTTGGTCCTCTGCTCTTTGTGATTTTTATTAATGACTTAGAGGAGGGGGCTGAAGGGTGGATCAGTAAATTTGCTGATGACACCAAGATTGGTGGAGTAGTGGATGAGGTGGAGGGCTGTTGTAGGCTGCAAAGAGACATAGATAGGATGCAAAGCTGGGCTGAAAAATGGCAAATGGAGTTTAACCCTGATAAATGTGAGGTGATTCATTTTGGTAGGACTAATTTAAATGTGGATTACAGGGTCAAAGGTAGGGTTCTGAAGACTGTGGAGGAACAGAGAGATCTTGGGGTCCATATCCACAGATCTCTAAAGGTTGCCAGTCAAGTGGATAGAGCTGTGAAGAAGGCCTATAGTGTGTTAGCTTTTATTAACAGGGGGTTGGAGTTTAAGAGCCGTGGGGTTATGCTGCAACTGTACAGGACCTTGGTGAGACCACATTTGGAATATTGTGTGCAGTTCTGGTCACCTCACTATAGGAAGGATGTGGAAGCGCTGGAAGGAGTGCAGAGGAGATTTACCAGGATGCTGCCTGGTTTGGAGGGTAGGTCATATGAGGAAAGGTTGAGGGAGCTAGGGCTGTTCTCTCTGGAGCGGAGGAGGCTGAGGGGAGACTTAATAGAGGTGTATAAAATGATGAAGGGGATAGATAGAGTGAACGTTCAAAGACTATTTCCTCGGGTGGATGGAGCTATTACAAGGGGGCATAACTATAGGGTTCGTGGTGGGAGATACAGGACGGATATCAGAGGTAGGTTCTTTACGCAGAGAGTGGTTGGGGTGTGGAATGGACTGCCTGCAGTGATAGTGGAGTCAGACACTTTAGAAACATTTAAGCGGTTATTGGATAGGCACATGGAGCACACCAGGATGATAGGGAGTGGGATAGCTTGATCTTGGTTTCAGATAAAGCTCGGCACAACATCGTGGGCCGAAGGGCCTGTTCTGTGCTGTACTGTTCTATGTTCTATGTTCTATGAATGTACAGCCTCATTCATCCCAAAACAGTAAAATCCCGATCCACCTAGAGTATTGTGTGCAGTTTTGGTCTCCTTTTCTGAGGAAGGATGTCTTGCTCTCGAGGGAGTGCAGCGATGGTTTACCAGGCTGATTCCGGGGATGGCGGGACTGATGTATGAGGAGAGATTGACTCGGTTAGGATTTTTTTCACTGGAGTTCAGACGAATGAGGGGGGGGATCTCAGAGAGACTTATAAAATTCTAACAGGACTAGACAGGGTAGATGCAGGGAGGATGTTCCCGATGGTGGGGGAGTCCAGAACCAGGGGTCACAGTCTGAGGATTCGGGGTAGACCATCTAGGACGGAGGTGAGGAGACATTTCTTCACTCAAAGAGTGGTGAGCCTGTGGAATTCATTACCACAGGAAGTAGTTGACGCCAAAACATTGAATGTATTCAAGAGGCGGCTGGAGATAGCGCTTGGGGCGAATGGGATCAAAGGTTATGGAGAAAAAACAGGATTAGGCTATTGAGTTGGACGATCAGACATGATCGTGATGAATGGTGGAACAGGCTCGAAGAGCCAAATGGCCTCCTCCTGCTCCTATCTTCTATGTTTCTATGAGTTCGGACTTGTAGAAACTTGATGTCTGTGTCGATATGCGCGATCTTCTTGGAGATCCTCTCCACTTGGAGCCGGCAGACCTCTATGAGGTCAACAGACCTTCCCATTGTCCGCCCCTCGCTCCGATTCCCGTGGCGGGTGGAGTGGTAGAACTCCGGGGCAGATCTGTATTTTTCCATGTCTCCAAAGGATGAATCCAGGCTTGTGGATTATTCATGCAGATTCTTTATGCCCAAAAGGTGTAACCTACTGCCTGGGATCTTGAGTCCTCATGTGGTTGGGCAGTGAGAGGTTGCTGTCTGTCCTGTTTTGTACCTGTTTGAAATTTTATTCCAGATTGCTGCCCAGATCTGTAGACAAGCCGGACTGGTCAAGAAGTCCAAAGACGTTGTGGATTACAGTGGGGATAACTTTGCCATTGTGTTTGCTGCCATGGGGGTAAGTGCTACAGTCAGTGGAATCTTTCTCTATGGAAACTCTACCCCCCCGCCCCCCCCCCCCCCCCCACCCTTACCTCCCCCACCCCATTAATGCTCTTTTCACCACTATGAGCACACATCTCATGTAAAAGGAGTGGTTGATATTGTCCCACTCCAGTTAAAGGTCGATTTCTATCCATGCCTCTCATCATTTTGTAAACTTCTGCCAGGTCGTCCCTCAGTCCCTGATGTTCCAGTGAGAACAAACTAAGTTTGTCCAATCCCAACTCATAGCTAATACCATCCAAACCGGGCAACATCCTGGGGCAGTACGGTGGCAGTGATTAGCATTGCTGCCTCACAGTGCCAGGGACCCGGGTACGATTCCGGTCTTGGGTCACTGACTGCATGGGTTTTCTCCGGGTGCTCCGGTTTCCTCCCACAGTCCAAAAGACGTGCTGGTTAGGTGCATTGGCCATGCTAAATTCTCCCTCAGTGTACCCGAACAGGCACCGGAGTGTGGTGACTAGGGGATTTTCACAGTAACTTCATTGCAGTGTTAATGTAAGCCTACTTGTGACACTAATAAATAAACTTTAAAACTTTCTAAAACTTTTCTGTACCTTCTCCAAAGTCTCCACATCCTTCTGGTGGTGTGGCGACCAGAACTGTACGCAATATTCCAAATGTGGTCTAAGTAAAGTTCTATACAGCTGCAACAAAGAACAAAGAACAGTACAGCGCAGGAAACAGGCCCTTCGGCCCTCCAAGCCTGTGCCGCTCATTGGTCCAACTAAACCATTCGTTTGTATCCCTCCAGTCCCAGACTGCTCATGTGACTATCCAGGTAAGTCTTAAACGATGCCAGCCTGTCTGCCTCCATCATCCAACTTGGCAGCGCATTCCAGGCCCCCACCACCCTCTGTGTAAAAAACATCCCTCTAATATCTGAGTTATACTTCGCCCCTCTCACCTTGAGCCCGTGACCCCTCGTGATTGTCACCTCCGACCTGAGAAAAAGCTTCCCACTGTTCACCCTATCTATCCCCTTCATAATCTTGTACACCTCTATTAGGTCTCCCCTCATTCTCCGTCTTTCCAGGGAGAACAACCCCAGTTTACCCAATCTCTCCTCATAGCAAAGACCCTCCATACCAGGCAACATCCTGGTAAACCCTCTCTGCACGCTCTCTAAAGCCTCCACGTCCTTCTGGTAGTGCGGCGACCAGAACTGGACGCAGTACTCCAAATGCGGCCGAACCAACGTTCTATACAGCTGCAACATCAGACTCCAGCTTTTATACTCTATACCCCATCCTATAAAGGCAAGCATACCATATGCCTTCTTCACCACCTTCTCCACCTGTGCTGCCACCTTCAAGGATTTGTGGACTTGCACACCTAGGTCCCTCTGTGTTTCTATACTCCTGATGGCTCTGCCATTTATTATATAACTCCCCCCGACATTAGTTCTTCCAAAATGCATCACTTTGCATTCATCTGGATTAAATTCCATCTGCCACCTCTCCGCCCAATTTTCCAGCCTATCTATATCCTGCTGTATTGCCCGACAATGTTGATCGCTATCCGCAAGTCCAGCCAACTTCGTGTCATCCGCAAACTTGCTGATAACACCAGTTACACCTTCTTCCAAATCATTTATATATATATCACAAATAGCAGAGGTCCCAGTACAGAGCCCTGCGGAACACCACTGGTCACAGACCTCCAGCCGGAAAAAGACCCTTCGACCGCTACCCTCTGTCTCCTATGGCCAAGCCAGTTCTCCACCCATCTAGCCACTTCTCCTTGTATCCCATGAGCCTTAACCTTCTTAACCAACCTGCCATGAGGGACTTTGTCAAATACTGAAATCCATATAGACGACATCCTTATAGACGACAAAGAACTGTACAGCACAGGAACAGGCCATCCGGCCCACGAAGCCTGCACCGACACACGACACCTTTCTGAACTAAAGACCTTTTGCCTCTACACGCTCTGTATCCCTCTATTCACTGCCTATTCATGTATCTGTCGAGATATCTCTTAAACGTTGCTATTGTATCTGCTTCTACCACCTCCTCTGGCAACGCATTCCAGGCACTTACCACCCTCTGTGTGAAAAAACTTGCATCTCACATCTCCTTTAACCTTCCCCCTTTTACTTTCAACTCTATGTCCCCCAGTAATTGACATTTCCAGCCTGGCAAAAAGACTCTGACTATCCATTCTATCCAAGCCTCTCATCATTTTGTAAACTTCTGCCAGGTCGTCCCTCAGTCCCTGATGTTCCAGTGAGAACAAACTAAGTTTGTCCAATCCCTCCTCATAGCCAATACCCTCCAAACCGGGCAACATCCTGGGGCGGCACGGTGGCACAGTGATTAGCATTGCTGCCTCACAGTGCCAGGGACCCGGGTTCGATTCCGGTCTTGGGTCACTGTCTGTGTGGAGTCTGCACATTCTCCCCGTGTCTGCGTGGGTTTCCTCCGGGTGCTCCGGTTTCCTCCCACAGTCCAAAAGACGTGCTGGTTAGGGTGCATTGGTCATGCTAAATTTTCCCTCAGTGTACCCGAACAGGCACCGGAGTGTGGTGACTAGGGGATTTTCACAGTAACTTCAATGCAGTGTTAATGTAAGCCTACTTGTGACACTAATAAATAAACTTTAAAACTTTCTAAAACTTTTCTGTACCTTCTCCAAAGTCTCCACATCCTTCTGGTGGTGTGGCGACCAGAACTGTACGCAATATTCCAGATGTGGCCTAACTAAAGTTCTATACAGCTGCAACATGACTTGCCAATTTTTATACGCTGCCCCGACTGATGAAAGCAAGGTGCCATATGCCTTCTTGACCACCTGATCCACTTGAGAGGAATTTGCGATCAGGTTATACAAAACAAAGTAAAGGTGAGTGCTGATGCAGGAAAATGAGAGAGTTCAGTGCTGGTCAGAAGGTCAGTGTGAAGAATCACTGAGGTGATAAGGAGAAGTGTGCGATTGGAGTTGTAAGAGGTTTGATGCATTCACATATCTGGTGAAGATTGGAGAGAAAGTCCGTCAGTATCATATCCATCATTTGCTTGAAAGAGGAAATCTGACAAGGAAGAATATGAGAAACCTCATGTATTCCAAATCCCTCCTCCAGCCCCGAGGCGAAGTGAGAAAGAAAGTGAAAGTTCTGACGACACTGTGCCTTTAAGAAATGTATTTAAGTCATGTTTCGATGCAGGAATTTTTTTAACAGTCTGTTCTAACACCGATGCCACAGTTTGGTCGGAAGAATAAAAGAGAAGCATGTTATCTAAATAGTGAGTGATTGCGGAGCTCTGAGATGCAGAGGGATCTGGGTGTCCTAGTGCATGAATGACAAAAGGCTGGTAAACAGGTACAGCAAGTAATGAGGAAAGCGAATAGAATGTTATTGTTTATTGTGAATATTATTGTTTATTGGATCACAGAGGTTGGGAGGTTATGCTTCAGTTGTACAGGGCATTGGTGAGACCACATCTGGAGTACTGTGTACGGTACTGGTCTCCTTATTTAAGGAAAGATGTGAATGTGTTGAGAGCAGTTCAGAGAAGGTTGAGCAGACTGACACCAGGAATGTTTTATGAGGGAAGGCTGGGCAGGCTGGGCTTGTGTCAAATGGAATTTAGAAGCGAAAGACGCAACTTGATTGAAACATCTGAGATGCTGAGGGGTATTGACAGGGTGGATGTGAGGAGGATGCTTCCTCTTGTCGGAGAATCTAGAACACGGAGTCAATGTTTAAAAATCAGGGGTCGCTGGTTTGGAAAGGAGATGAGGAGAGGGTGATGAGGAGAGGGTGATGAAGAGAGGGTGATGAAGAGAGGGTGATGAGGAGAGGGTGATGAGGAGAGGGTGATGAAGAGAGGGTGATGAAGAGAGGGTGATGAGGAGAGGGTGATGAGGAGAGGGTGATGAGGAGAGAGTGATGAGGAGAGGGTGATGAAGAGAGGGTGATGAAGAGAGGGTGATGAGGAGAGGGTGATGAGGAGAGGGTGATGAGGGGAGGGTGATGAGGAGAGGGTGATGAGGAGAGGGTGATGAGGAGAGGGTGATGAGGAGAGGGTGATGAGGAGGGGGTGATGAGGAGAGAGTGATGAGGAGAGGGTGATGAGGAGAGGGCGATGAGGAGAGGGCGATGAGGAGAGGGCGATGAGGAGAGGCCGATGAGGAGAGGGCGATGAGGAGAGGGTGATGAGGAAAGAGTGATGAGGAGAGGGTGATGAGGAGAGGGTGATGAGGAGAGGGCGATGAGGAGAGGGCGATGAGGAGAGGCCGATGAGGAGAGGGTGATGAGGAGAGGGCGATGAGGAGAGGGCGATGAGGAGAGGGCGATGAGGAGAGGGTGATGAGGAGAGGGTGATGAGGGGAGGGTGATGAGGAGAGGGTGATGAGGAGAGGGTGATGAGGGGAGGGTGATGAGGGGAGGGTGATGAGGAGAGGGTGATGAGGAGAGGGCGATGAGGAGAGGGTGATGAGGAGAGGGTGATGAGGGGAGGGTGATGAGGAGAGGGTGATGAGGAGAGGGTGATGAGGAGAGGGTGATGAGGAGAGGGTGATGAGGAGAGGGCGATGAGGAGAGGGTGATGAGGAGAGGGTGATGAGGAGAGGGTGATGAGGAGAGGGTGATGAGGAGAGGGTGATGAGGGGAGGGTGATGAGGAGAGGGTGATGAGGAGAGGGTGATGAGGAGAGGGTGATGAGGGGAGGGTGATGAGGAGAGGGTGATGAGGAGAGGGTGATGAGGAGAGGGTGATGAAGAGAGGGTGATGAGGAGAGGGTGATGAGGAGAGGGTGATGAGGAGAGGGTGATGAGGAGAGGGTGATGAGGGGAGGGTGATGAGGAGAGGGTGATGAGGAGAGGGTGATGAGGAGAGGGTGATGAGGAGAGGATGATGAGGAGAGGGTGATGAGGAGAGGGTGATGAGGAGAGGGTGATGAGGAGAGGGTGATGAGGAGAGGGTGATGAGGAGAGGGTGATGAGGGGAGGGTGATGAGGAGAGGGTGATGAGGAGAGGGTGATGAGGAGAGGGTGATGAGGAGAGGGTGATGAGGAGAGGGTGATGAGGAGAGGGTGATGAGGAGAGGATGATGAGGGGAGGGTGATGAGTTTTTAGCAACTCATTCTGAAGAAGTGCTGGAAGCAGAATCTTTGAGTATTGTTAAGGTGGATAGATACTTGACTAACAAGAGGTGAAAGGTTATCAGGAGTGGGTGGGATTTGAGGTTCTAATCAGGGCAGCCACGATTTTGTTAAATGGTGGAGCAGACTCGAAGGGCTGAATGGCCTTTTCCTTCTTGACACTCTCGCCGGGACTAACCCCATCACCTGGCATTGAGGCTAGGAGATGCTAATCACTGCATCAATCGGGGCTCCAGCTGGCATGTGTAATGCCACCTATCAGTACCCCGAGTGCCTTGGCGCCTGACCAGGGAGTGACTGGGTCTGCATTTCTCCCCCAACTCACAGGTCAACATGGAGACAGCTCGATTCTTCAAGTCTGACTTTGAGGAGAACGGCACCATGGATAATGTTTGTCTGTTCCTGAACCTCGCCAATGACCCAACGTAAGACTACAGCTTTGCTCAAATACATTTCACCCAGCATTGATTGCTCTCTTTTAGACCACAAAATCAAACACTTCGTTTTTCATAACCCCAGTGCCAGGAACAAACACTCCCAGGACAGGTACAGCACGGGGTCAGATACAGAGTAAAGCTCCCTCTGCACCGTCCCCCATCAAACACTCCCAGGACAGGTACAGCACGGGTCAGATACAGAGTAAAGCTCCCTCGACACTGTCCCCATCAAACACTTCCAGGACAGGTACAGCACGGGGTTAGATACAGAGTAAAGCTCCTTCTGCACCGTCCCCCATCAAACACTCCCAGGACAGGTACAGCACGGGGTTAGATACAGAGTAAAGCTCCCTCCACACTGTCCCCCATCAAACACTTCCAGGACAGGTACAGCACGGGGTTAGATACAGAGTAAAGCTCCCTCTACACTGTCCCCATCAAACACTCCCAGGGCAGGTACAGCACGGGTCAGATACAGAGTAAAGCTCCCTGTACACTGTCCCCATCAAACACTCCCAGGACAGGTACAGCACGGGGTTAGATACAGAGTAAAGCTCCCTCTACACTGTCCCCATCAAACACTCCCAGGACAGGTACAGCACGGGGTTAGATACAGAGTAAAGCTCCCTCTACACTGTCCCCATCAAACACTCCCAGGACAGCTACAGCACGGGAGTAGATACAGAGTAAAGCTCCCTCTACACTGTCCCCATCAAACACTCCCAGGACAGGTACAGCACGGGTCAGATACAGAGTAAAGCTCCCTGTACACTGTCCCCATCAAACACTCCCAGGACAGGTACAGCACGGGGTTAGATACAGAGTAAAGCTCCCTCTACACTGTCCCCATCAAACACTCCCAGGACAGGTACAGCACGGGGTTAGATACAGAGTAAAGCTCCCTCTACACTGTCCCCATCAAACACTCCCAGGACAGCTACAGCACGGGAGTAGATACAGAGTAAAGCTCCCTCTACACTGTCCCCATCAAACACTCCCAGGACAGGTACAGCACGGGTCAGATACAGAGTAAAGCTCCCTGTACACTGTCCCCATCAAACACTCCCAGGACAGGTACAGCACGGGGTTAGATACAGAGTAAAGCTCCCTCTACACTGTCCCCATCAAACACTCCCAGGACAGGTACAGCACGGGGTTAGATACAGAGTAAAGCTCCCTCTACACTGTCCCCATCAAACACTCCCAGGACAGGTACAGCACGGGAGTAGATACAGAGTAAAGCTCCCTCTACATTGTCCCCATCAAGCACAGTAAGAAGTTTAACAACACCAGGTTAAAGTCCAACAGGTTTATTTGGTAGCAAAAGCCACACAAGCTTTTGGAGCCTTAAGCTCCTTCTTCAGGTGAGTGGGAATTCTGTTCACAAACAGGGCATATAAAGACACAAACTCAATTTACAGAATAATGGTTGGAATGCGAATACTTACAACTAATCAAGTCTTTAAGGTACAAACAATATGGGTGGAGTGAGCATTAAGACAGGTTAAAGAGATGTGTTTACCCCAGTCCAACGCCGGCATCTCCCCATCAAACACTAACAGGACGGGTACAGCACGGGGTTAGATACAGAGGAAAGTCCCTCTACACTGTCCCCATCAAACACTCCCAGGACAGGGACAGCACGGGGTTAGATACAGAGTAAAGCTCCCTCTACACTGTCCCCATCAAACACTCCCGGGACAGGTACAGCACGGGGTTAAATACAGAATAAAGCTCCCTCTACACTGTCCCCCATCAAACACTCCCAGGACAGGGACAGCACGGGGTTAGATACAGAGTAAAGCTCCCTGTACACTGTCCCCATCAAACACTCCCAGGACAGGGACAGCACGGGGTTAGATACAGAGTAAAGCTCCCTGTACACTGTCCCCATCAAACACTCCCAGGACAGGTACAGCACGGGGTTAGATACAGAGTAAAGCTCCCTCTACACTGTCCCCCATCAAACACTCCCAGGACAGGTACAGCACGGGGTTAGATACAGAGTAAAGCTCCCTCTACACTGTCCGCATCAAACACTCCCAGGACAGGTACAGCACGGGGTTAGATACAGAGTAAAGCTCCCTCTACACTGTCCCCCATCAAACACTCCCAGGACAGGTACAGCACGGGGTTAGATACAGAGTAAAGCTCCCTCTACACTGTCCGCATCAAACACTCCCAGGACAGGGACAGCACGGGGTTAGATACAGAGTAAAGCTCCCTCTACACTGTCCCCATCAAACACTCCCAGGACAGGTACAGCACGGGGTTAGATACAGAGTAAAGCTCCCTCTACACTGTCCCCATCAAACACTCCCAGGACAGGTACAGCACAGGGTTAGATACAGAGTAAAGCTCCCTCTACACTGTCCCCATCAAACACTCCCAGGACAGGTACAGCACGGGGTTAGATACAGAGTAAAGCTCCCTCTACACTGTCCCCCATCAAACACTCCCAGGACAGGTACAGCACGGGGTTAGATACAGAGTAAAGTTCACTGTTGTGAACAGTATAGATACAAACATTTACAAATGTTTGTAATTTGCCAATTAAGATAAATAAATGCAAGATTTTTTTTCCAATTTCTCGCTGCAAGTATTGCAAATTTAACAACCGCAGTGAGAATCATAGAATCACACAGTACAGAAGAGGCCCTCCGGCCCATCGAGTCTGCACTGACACGTGAGAAACATCTGAACTTCCACCTAATCCCATTTACCAGCACTTGGCCCGTAGCCCTGAACGGTAGCCTTGAATCAATGAAGTCTCTTGTTGGATGGGAGTTGGAAAAGGTTTGAAGGATTTGTTGTAAATTAATTTTAATTCGAGCATGATAAGAATCAGGGTAGATTCACAGCCAGTCAGTCACTCTCTGGAGCAGGACACGGGGTGGTGTGTGAGGTGGAGGCTGAGGGGCAGTTTCCATCCCCAGACACTAGGGGACACCATTGGACACCTAGATGGTCCACTAGTGTCACCAAGTGGTGGAAGGCAGGGACTACAGAAAGATCCCCAGATGAACAAAGGAACAGGAGGAGGCCATTTGGCCCATCAAGCCTGTTGTGATATTTGATGAGATTATGAGACTCCAAAAAGCCATTGTTGATGAATATCCCTTGATGTTCAGTTTTCAGTTACAATTCCTCCGATACTGAAACAGTGTGTGTCCATCTGCAGTAAGTTCTGGACAATATTCGGACTTGGGCTGAAAAGTGATAATAACACTCGGACCCCACAATTGCCAGGCAATGATCAAGAGTCTAACCAAATCCACTTGACATGGGCAGCACAGTGGCAGCGTGGTTAGCTCTGCTGCCTCACAGCGCCAGGGACACGGGTTCAATTCCCGGCTTGGGTCACTGTCTGTGTGGAGTTTGTACATTCTCGCCGGTAGAAACGGAGGCCATTGAGCCCCACCGGGAGGTTGAGGACAAGGGTGGGTGCCTCTTGGGCAGTGCCAGCCTGGAACCTTGGCACTGCCAGCCCGGCACCATGGCAATGCCCACCGGGCACCTTAGCACTGCCCATCGTGGCGGCACTTGAAGGGGGCAGGGCCTGGATGGTGTTTTGATTATATTGTGGTTATTGGTGGCATGGTGGCACAGTGGTTAACACTGCTGCCTCACAGCGCCAGGGACCCATTTGCACATTCTCCCCGTGTCTGCGTGGGTTTCCTCCGAGTGCTCCAGTTTCCCCCCACAGTCCAAAGATGTGCAGGTTAGGTGGATTGGCCATGCTAAATTGCCCTTTAGTGTCAGGGGGTCAAGCTAGGGTAAATGCATGGGGGTATGGGGATAGGGCCTGGATGGGATTGTGGTCGGTGCAGATTTGATGGGCCAAATGGCCTCCTTCTGCACTGTAGGGATTCTATGATTCTATGACATTCTGTAGCATTACCTTCACTGAATCTCCCACCAAAAACATCCTGGCTGGGTATTCCTCTCACACCTAGAAAGGCAAGGACAGCAGATACATAAGAATGGTTCCCCTCCAAGTCACTCACCCCCCCACGCGCCCCCCCGCTCCCCCGCCACCCAGGAAATCATCTCTCTCTATCGACCCAATCAAATCCTTGAATCATCTCAATTAAATCAGCCTTTACCCTTCTCAAGTCAAGGGAATTCAAGCCAAGCGAATGATCCCACACCAAGCAATATATCCTTCCTAAAGAGAGGAAAGCTGAACGCAGTGCTGTGGGTGAGGTCTAACCACAGTCCTGTACATCTGGAACACAACTTCCTGCTCCTTGGATTCGAGCCCAATGTTAATTTGAACTTGCTGTGAACTCTCATGCAGCATCGAACGCATCATCACTCCACGCCTCGCCTTGACTGCAGCCGAATTCCTGGCATATCAATGTGAGAAACACGTGTTGGTTATCCTGACAGACATGAGTTCCTACGCTGAGGCCCTGCGAGAGGTGAGACACTGAGGCCCTCAGTGAGGTGAGAAACTGAGGCCCTCACGAGGTGAGAAACTGAGACCCTGCGAGAGGTGAGAAACTGAGGCCCTCAGTGAGGTGAGAAACTGAGGCCATGAGTGAGGTGAGAAACTGAGGCCCTCACGAGGTGAGAAACTGAGGCCCTCACGAGGTGAGAAACTGAGACCCTGTGAGAGGTGAGAAACTGAGGCCCTCAGTGAGGTGAGAAACTGAGGCCCTCACGAGGTGAGAAACTGAGACCCTGCGAGAGGTGAGAAACTGAGGCCCTCAGTGAGGTGAGAAACTGAGGCCATGAGTGAGGTGAGAAACTGAGGCCCTCACGAGGTGAGAAACTGAGGGCCTCACGAGGTGAGAAACTGAGACCCTGCGAGAGGTGAGAAACTGAGACCCTGAGTGAGGTGAGAAACAGGCCCTGCGAGAGGTGAGAAACTGAGACCCTGAGTGAGGTGAGAAACAGGCCCTGCGAGAGGTGAGAAACTGAGGCCATGAGTGAGGTGAGAAACTGAGACCCTGAGTGAGGTGAGAAACTGAGGCCCTGAGTGAGGTGAGAAACTGAGACCCTGAGTGAGGTGAGAAACTGAGGCCTTGAGTGAGGTGAAAAACTGAGACCCTGAGTGAGGTGAGAAACTGAGACCCTGAGTGCGGTGGGAAACTGAGACCCGAGTGAGGTGAGAAACTGAGGCCCTGAGTGAGGTGAGAAACTGAGGCCTGAACAAGGTGAGAAATCGGGGCCCTGAGTGAGGTGAGAAACTGAGGCCTGAACGAGGTGAGAAACTGAGGCCTTGAGTGAGGTGAAAAACTGAGACCCTGAGTGAGGTGAGAAACTGAGACCCTGAGTGAGGTGAGAAATTGAGACCCTGAGTGAGGTGAGAAACTGAGGCCCTCATGAGGTGAGAAACCACAGAAGCCACTTTAAATCGAGACACAGAAGGAAAGGTTCAGAGTTCAAAGGCGACGGCGACATGGAAAGAAAAACCAGGGAATAGTGGGTTAATAACCAAAAGCAGTTTAAAGTTGATCAGGAATCGGACTAACAATCTTATAGTGTTGTGAATTCAAGCATCCCCACAGCAAGTGGAGGAAATAAGTAGAATAAATTCCAGTGTCTGACTGAATGGAGTTATCGCAAAGTCATCACCCACTCTGGAGCCAATAACAAACAAACATTGACACCAAGACGAAGAAGGAAATATTAGGACAGCCAACAAAAGGAATAGGTTTCAGGCAGTGTCTTAAAGGAGGACAGAGGTTTCGGGAGAGAATTCCTCATCACAGGCAGCTAAAGACATGGCCGCCAATGATGCAGCAGTTAAAACAGCTTCCATCAGATGTCCGAGTTAAAGGATGATGAAGGGAGAGCATTCACCTGACCTTAATACACCTCAGTTTGATATTGTCACTGGACGAGTAATCCAGAGACCCAGGGTAATGCTCTGGGGAACTGGGTTCAAATCCCACCACAGCATATGGTGAAATTTGAATTCAATAAAAACCCAGAATTAAAAAGACTACTGACGACCATGAAACCATTGCCGATTGTCGGAAAAACCCATCTGGTTCACTAATGTCCTTTAGGGAAGGAAATCTGCCGTCCTTACCCGGTCTGGCCTACATGTGACTCCAGACCCACAGCAATGTGGTTGACCCTCAAATGCCCTCAGGGATGGACAATAAATGCTGACCCAGCCAGCGACGCCCACATCCCATGAAGGAATAAAAAAAAATTCTGAACACACTCACAAATGTACCATAAATGTACCATACCAAGAAGCATAAATCCTGGGAGGCCCTTTTCAAACTGATTTGATTTATTGTTGTCACATGTACTGGGATATAGTGACATTGCAATGGTAGGTGCAAACACATCTGGCGAACTGTGGCAGGTTTATATTTCTGATTCAAGTGAAAAAATTCCCATTTTTTGGGATCCAGGAAAAAATATTCAGATTTTGATGTGCAGAAGGGATAGGAGAGTTAGATGGGCTGAATGGATTGATGGGGTCAATAGGGTAAATAGGTCTGGTCCGCTAACTGTCCAGTTAGTGTTCGATGATTGTTATGAAATGGAACCAATGAAATTTGATGCGTTGTGCAGTCTAACACTATTTCTGGCTCCCCCATCTCCCCCTCCCCCATCTCCCCGTCACTCCACCCTCCCCTCCCCCTCTCCCATCTCCCCATCACTCGCCCCTCCCCTCCCCCTCCCCATCTCCCCATCACTCCCCCCCTCCCCTCTCCCTCTCCCATCTCCCCATCACTCCCCCCTCCCCTCCCCCTCACCCATCTCCCCATCACTCCCTCCTCCCCTCCCCATCTCCTCATCACTCCTCCCTCCCCTCCCCCTCCCCCATCTCCCCATCACTCCCCCCTCCCTTCCCCATCTCCTCATCACTCCCCCCTCCCCTCCCCCTCACCCATCTCCCCATCACTCCCTCCTCCCCTCCCCATCTCCTCATCACTCCTCCCTCCCCTCCCCCTCTCCCATCTCCCCATCACTCCCCCCTCCCCTCCCCCTCCCCCATCTCCCCATCACTCGCCCCTCCCCTCCCCCTCCCCATCTCCCCATCACTCCCCCCCTCCCCTCCCCCTCCCCCATCTCCCCATCACTCCCTCCTCCCCTCCCCATCTCCTCATCACTCCTCCCTCCCCTCCCCCTCCCCCATCTCCCCATCACTCCCCCCTCCCTTCCCCATCTCCTCATCACTCCTCCCTCCCCTCCCCCTCTCCCATCTCCCCATCACTCCCCCCTCCCTTCCCCATCTCCTCATCACTCCTCCCTCCCCTCCCCCTCTCCCATCTCCCCATCACTCCCGCCTCCCCTCCCCCTCTCCCCATCACTCCTCCCTCCCCTCCCCCTCTCCCATCTCCCCATCACTCCCCCTTCCCCTCCCCATCTCTTCATCACTCTCCCCTCCCCCTCTCCCATCTCCCCATCACTCCCCTCCCCTCTCCCCCCTCCCCTCCCCCCTCGCTTTCCCAGGTATCCGCAGCCCGTGAGGAGGTTCCTGGGAGACGGGGGTTTCCTGGCTACATGTACACGGACTTGGCCACAATCTACGAGCGAGCGGGGAGAGTGGAAGGACGGAACGGATCCATCACACAAATCCCCATCCTCACCATGCCTAATGACGGTCAGTGACCTCTACACAACCCTGCCACAATCCTGACCAAGAACCTTCCGGGCTGTTCAGAACCACTGCAGGAAAATACAAAAGGGAAGGCTGAGTTGCTTTAACCTTTGTCCTAATTCTAACCTAAGTTGTTTAGTTTAGTTTAGTTCCCTCTTCCAAATCATTAATATATAATGTGAACAGTTGGGGTTCTAGCACAGATCCCTGCGGAACCCCATTCATCACTGCCTGCCAATCAGAAAAAGATTATGCCCACTCTTTGCTTCCTATCTGCTAACCAGCTTTCTATCCATCTCAAGACATTTCCTGCAATCCCATGTGCTTTAACTATACATAGTAGTCTGTTATGTGAGACCTTGTCGAAAGCCTTCTGAAAGTCTAAATAAACCACATCCACTTGTTCTCCTCGGTCAACTCTACTAGTTACATCCTCAAAGAATTCCAATAGATTCGTCAAGCATGATTTCCCTCGTGTAAATCCATGCTGACTTTGTCTGATTATACCACTGCCTTCCAAATGCTGAGTTATGAAATCCTTGATAATGGACTCTAGCAACTCCCCCAGTACCGACGTTAGGCTCACTGGTCTGTAGTTCCCTGCTTTCTCCCTACCTCCCTTTTTGAATAAGCGGGCTTACCTTAGCTACCCTCCAATTTTGTAGGAACCAGTCCAGAGTCCAAAGAATTTTGGAAAATAACCACCAGTGGATCTACTATTTCCAGGGCCACTTCCTTAAATAATCTGGGATGAAGATTATCAGGACCTGGAGATTTATCCACCTTCAAACCCATCAATTTCCCCAAAACCATTTCTCTACTAATGCTGATTTCCTTCGGTTCCTCACTGAAACAAGTTTCTCTCAGCACTTCTGGTACATTATTCATGTCTTCCGTTGTGAAGACTGAAGCAAAGGACAAATTTTATTCCTCAGCTATTTCTTTATTCCCTGTTATGAATTCTCCCATTTCTGACTGTTAAGTCAGATCATTTTAGTCAGGTCTGACTGGGCCTACTTTCGTTTTTGTCAATCTTTTTCTATTTATTTCCTTACAGAAACTTTTACAGTCAGTTCCCAGCTTACTTTCATACTCTATTTTTCCCTTCTTAATCAATCTCTTCTGGAGAGACGAAGGATGAGAGGTGACCTGATAGAGGTTTACAAGATGTTGAGAGGTCTGGATAGGGTAGACTCTCAGAGGCTATTTCCAAGGGCTGAAATGGTTGCTACGAGAGGACACAGGTTTAAGGTGCTGGGGGGTAGGTACAGAGGAGATGTCAGGGGTAAGTTTTTCACTCAGAGGGTGGTGGGTGAGTGGAATCGGCTGACGTCGGTGGTGGTGGAGGCAAACTCGTTGGGGTCTTTTAAGAGACTTCTGGATGAGTACATGGGATTTAATGGGATTGAGGGCTATAGATAGGCCTAGAGGTAGGGATATGATCAGCGCAACTTGTGGGCCGAAGGGCCTGTTTGTGCTGTGGCTTTCTATGTTCTATGTTCTAATCCCTTTGTTCCTCCTTTGCTGAATTTTAAACTGCTCTCAATCCTCAGATTTTGGTGAGGCCACACCCGGATTGTATACAGTTTTCCTTACACAGGTGTCCTTATCTGAGGAAGGATGTTCTTGCTGTTGAGGGAGTGCAGTGAAGGTTTACCAGCTGATTCCTGGGATGGCAGAACTGTCATATGAGGAGAGATTAAGTTGGTTAGGATTATATTCACTGGAGTTTGAAAGAGAGGGGATCTCACTCTTAAATCTCATGGGATCCAGGGTGAGGTAGCTAATTGGATACAAAATTGGCTTGACGACAGAAGCCAGAAGGTGGTTGTAGAACATAGAACAGTACAGCACAGAACAGGCCCTTCGGCCCACGATGTTGTGCCGAGCTTTATCTGAAACCAAGATCAAGCTATCCCACTCCCTATCATCCTGGTGTGCTCCATGTGCCTATCCAATAACCGCTTAAATGTTCCTAAAGTGTCTGACTCCACTATCACTGCAGGCAGTCCATTCCACACCCCAACCACTCTCTGCGTAAAGAACCTACCTCTGATATCCTTCCTATATCTCCCACCATGAACCCTATAGTTATGCCCCCTTGTAATAGCTCCATCCACCCGAGGAAATAGTCTTTGAACGCTCACTCTATCTATCCCCTTCATCATTTTATAAACCTCTATTAAGTCTCCCCTCAGCCTCCTCCGCTCCAGAGAGAACAGCCCTAGCTCCCTCAACCTTTCCTCATAAGATCTACCCTCCAAACCAGGCAGCATCCTGGTAAATCTCCTCTGCACTCTTTCCAGTGCTTCCACATCCTTCTTATAGTGAGGTGACCAGAACTGCACACAATATGGTTTCTAGTTGGACCAAGGAGCGGCACAGGCTTGGAGGGCCGAAGGGCCTGTTTCCTGTGCTGTACTGTTCTTTGTTCTTTGTTCTTTATATTCCAAATGTGGTCTCACCAAGGTCCTGTACAGTTGCAGCATAACCCCATGGCTCTTAAACTCCAACCCCCTGTTAATAAAAGCTAACACACTGTAGGCCTTCTTCACAGCTCTATCCACTTGAGTGGCAACCTTTAGAGATCTGTGGATATCATAGAAATCATAGAATCATAGAAACCCTACAGTGCAGAAGGAGGCCATTCGGCCCATCGAGTCTGCACCGACCACAATCCCACCCAGGCCCTACCCCGACATATTTACCCGCTAATCCCTCTAACCTACACATTTTAGGAATCTATGGGGCAATTTCTTAACCTGGCCAATCAACCTAACCCGCACATCTTCGGACTCTCTGGAGTTTATCTTTGGACCACATCTTTGGATATGGAACCCAAGATCTCTCTGTTCCTCCACAGTCTTCAGAACCCTACCTTTGACCCTGTAATCCACATTTAAATTAGTCCTACCAAAATGAATCACCTCACATTTATCAGGGTTAAACTCCATTTGCCATTTTTCAGCCCAGCTTTGCATCCTATCTATGTCTCTTTGCAGCCTACAACAGCCCTCCACCTCATCCACTACTCCACCAATCTTGGTGTCATCAGCAAATTTACTGATCCACCCTTCAGCCCCCTCCTCTAAGTCATTAATAAAAATCACAAAGAGCAGAGGACCAAGCACTGATCTCTGCGGCACTCCGCTAGCAACCTGCCTCCAGTCCGAAAATTTTCCATCCACCACCACCCTCTGTCTTTGATCAGACAGCCAGTTACCTATCCAATCGGCCAACGTTCCCTCTATCCCACACCTCCTTACTTTCATCATAAGCCGACCATGGGGGACCTTATCAAACGCCTTACTAAAATCCATGTATATGACATCAACTGCCCTACCCTCATCAACACACTTAGTTACCTCCTCAAAAAATTCAATCAAATTTGTGATTTGTGATTTGTGAAAGTTGTTTTTCAAACTGGAGGCCTGTGAGCCGCGGTGTGTCTCAGGGATCAGCGCTGGGTCCACTGTTATTTGTCATTTATATTAATGATTTGGATGAGAATATAGGAGGCATAAGAACATAAGAACTAGGAGCTGGAGTAGGCCATCTGGCCCCTCGAGCCTGCTCCGCCATTCAATAAGATCATGGCTGATCTTTTTGTGGACTCAGCTCCACTTACCCGCCCGCTCACCATAACCCTTAATTCCTTTACTGTTCAAAAATTTATCTATCCTTGCCTTAAAAACATTCAATGAGGTAGCCTCAACTGCTTCACTGGGCAGGGAATTCCACAGATTCACAACCCTTTGTGTGAAGAAGTTCCTCCTCAACTCAGTCCTAAATCTGCTTCCCCTTATTTTGAGGCTATGCCCCGTAGTTCTAGTATGGCATGCTTATTAAGTTTGCAGATGACACCAAGATTGGTGGCATAGTGAACAGTGAAGAAGGTTATCTCCGATTGCAACGGGATCTTGATCAATTGGGCCAGTGGGCTGACGAATGGCAGATGGAGTTTAATTTAGATAAATGCGAGGTGATGCATTTTGGTAGATTGAACCACGGCAGGACTTACTCAGTTAATGGTAAGGCATTGGGGGGGAGTTACATAACAAAGCGATCGAGGGGTACGGGTTCATAGCTCCTTGAAAGTGGGGCTACAGGTGGACAGAGCGGTGAAGAAGGCATTCGGCATGCTTGGTTTCATTGGTCAGAACATTGGATACAGGAGTTGGGGCGTCTTGTTAAAGTTGTACAAGACATTGGTAAGGCCACACTTCAAATACTGTGTACAGTTCTAGTCACCCTATTATAGAAATGATATTATTAAACTAGTAAAAATGCAGAAAAGATTTACTAGGATGCTACCGGGACTTGATGGTTTGAGTTATAAGGAGGGGCTGGATAGACTGGGACTTTTTTTCTCTGGAGCGAAGGAGGCTGAGGGGTGATCTTGTAGAGGTCTATAAAATAATGAGGGGCACAGATCAGCTAGATAGTCAATATATTTTCCCAAAGGTAGGGGAGTCTAAAACCAGAGGGCATAGGTTTAAGGTGAGAGGGGAGAGATACAAAAGGGTCCAGAGGGGCAATTTTTTCATGCAGAGGGTGATGAGTATCTGGAACGAGCTGCCAGAGGTAGTAGTAGAGGCGGGTACAATTTTGTCCTTTAAAAAGCATTTAGACAGTTACATGGGTAAGATAGGTAGAAAGTGATATGGGCCATATGTGGGCAATTGGGACTAGCTTAGGGGTTTGAAAAAAAAGGGTGGCATGGACAAGTTGGGCCGAAGGGCCTGCTCCCATGCTGTAAACCTCTGTGACTCGATGACTCTATCTCATAGAAACTTATAAAATTCTAACAGGATTAGACAGGGTAAATTCAGAAAGAATGTTCCCAATGGTGGGGGAGTCCAGAACTAGGGGGTCATAGTTTGAGGATAAGGGGTAAACCTTTTAGGACTGGGGTGAGGAGAAATTTCTTCACCCAGAGGGTGGTGAATGTGTGAAATTCACTCCCACAGAATATAGTTGATGCCAAAACATTGTCTGATTTCAAGAAGAAATTAGATATAGCTCTTGGGGCTAAAGGGATCAAGGGTGGAAGACACCAGTGGGACGCCAGAGCTCCGGGAGAGTCAGGGGGCACAGGTGAGTGTAGTGGCCATCACTAAGGGGAAGTTCTGGGGAAACTGAAAGGTCTGAAGGTGGATAAATCACCTGGACCGGATGGACTACACCCCAGGGTTCTAAAAGAGATAGCTGAGGAAATTGTGGAGGCATTGGTGGTGATCTTTCAGGAATCACTGGAGGCAGGGAGGCTCCCAGAGGACTGGAAAGTAGCTAATGTAACACCGCTGTTTAAGAAGGGAGGGAGGCAGCAGACAGGAAATTATAGGCCGGTTATCCTGACTTCAGTCATTGGTAAGATTTTAGAGTCCATTATTAAAGATGAGATCACAGAGTACTAGGAAGTGCATGATAAAATAGGACTGAGTCAGCACGGCTTTGTCAAGGGGAGGTCATGTCTGACAAATCTGTTCGAGTTCTTTGAGGAGGTTACAAGGAAGTTAGATAAAGGAGAACCAGTGATTTATTTAGATTTCCAGAAGGCCTTTGACAAGGTGCCTCATGGGAGACTGTTAAATAAGTTAAGTGCCCATGGTGTTAAGGGTAAGATCCTGGCATGGATAGAGGATTGGCTGACTGGCAGAAGGCAGAGAGTGGGGATAAAGGGGTCTTTTTCAGGATGGCAGCCGGTGACTAGTGGTGTGCCTCAGGGGTCAGTGCTGGGACCACAACTTTTCACAATATACGTTAACGATTTGGAGAAAGGAACTGAAGGCACTTTTTGCAGATGATACAAAGATATGTTGAGGGGCAGGTAGTATTGAGGAAGCAGGGGGGCTGCAGAAGGATTTCAACAGGTTAGAAAAGTGGGCAAAGAAGTGGCAGATGGAATACAATGTGGAAAAGTGTGAGGTTATGCACTTTGGAAGGAGGAATGGAGGCATGGACTATTTTCAAAATGGGAAAATGCTTAGGAAATCAGAAGCACAAAGGGACTTGGGAGTCATTGTTCAAGATTCTCTTAAGTTTAATGTGCAGGTTCTATGCCTCTCAACATCTTATATACCTCTATTAGGTCTCCTCTCATCCTACGTCTCTCCAAGGAGAAAAGACCGAGTTTCCTCAGCCTATCCTCATAAGTTATGCCACTCAATCCAGGCAACATCCTTGTAAATCTCCTCCGCACCCTTTCAATCTTTTCCACATCCTTCCTGTAATGAGGCGACCAGAACTGAGCACAGTACTCCAAGTGGGGTCTGATGAGGGTCTTATAGAGCTGCATCATTATCCCCGGACTCCTAAACTCAATCCCTCGATTGATAAAGGCCAGCACACCATATGCCTTCTTAACCACCTCCTCCACCTGCGGGGCCGATTTTAGAGTCCTATGGAGCCGGACCCCAAGGTCCTCCTGATCCTCTACCGTACTAAGAGTCTTTCCCTTTATATTGTACTCCTTCATCCCATTTGACCTACCAAAATGGACCACTACGCATTTATCTGGGTTGAAGTCCATCTGCCACTTCTCTGCCCAGTCTTGCATCCTATCTATGTCCCTCTGTAACTTCTGACATCCCTCCAGACTATCCACAACCCCACCAACCTTCGTGTCGTCGGCAAACTTACCAACCCATCCCTCCACTTCCTCATCCAGGTCATTTATGAAAATGACAAACAGCAAGGGTCCCAGAACAGATCCCTGGGGTACACCACTGGTGACCAACCTCCATTTAGAAAAAGACCCATCTATACACACTCTCTGCCTCCTTTGGGCAAGCCAGTTCTGGATCCACAGGGCAGCAGCCCCTTGGAACCCATGCCCTCTCACTTTTTCTAGAAGACTTGCATGGGGGACCTTATCGAACACCTTGCTAAAATCCATATAAACCACATCTACCGCTTTCCCTTCGTCAATGAGTTCAGTCACATTTTCGAAGAACTCCACCAGGCTCGTAAGGCACGATCTGCCTTTGACAAAGCCATGCTGAGTATTCTTGAGCATACTAAACCTCTCCAAATGCTCATAAATCTTGTTCCTCAGGATCTTCTCCATCAGCTTACCAACCACTGAGGTTAGACTCACCGGTCGGTAATTACCTGGGCTATCCCTATTCCCCTTCTTGAAAATAGGAACCACATCCGCAATCCTCTATCCTCCGGCACTTCTCCCGTCTCCATCGATGATGCAAAGATCATCGCCAGAGGCTCTGCAATCTCTTCCCTCGCCTCCCACAGTAACCTGGGGTACATCCCATCCGGACCCAGCGATTTATCTATCTTGATGCCATTCAAAGATTCCAGCACAACCTCTTTCTTAAAGTCCACATACTCAATCTTTTCAGTCCACCGCACGCCCGCAGTACATCCACCCAGGTCCTTCTCCTCTGTGAAAACCGAGGCAAAATACTCATTCAGCACCTCTGCCATTTCTACTGGTTCCGTACTGATTTTCCCACCTTCACCTTTTATAGGCCCTATTCCTTCACGTCTCATCCTTTTACTCTTCACATATTTATGGAACGCCTTAGGGTTTTCCTTAATTCTACTTGCCAAGGCCTTCTCGTGACCCCTTCTGGCTCTCCTAATTTCCTTCTTTAGTTCCTTCCTACAAGCCGTATACTCATCTAGATCCCTATCTTCACCAAGCTCTCTGAACCTTTTGTACGCTTTCCTTTTCTTCTCGACTAGGTCCCGCACAGCTTTCGTGCACCACGGTTCCTTTAACCTACCAACTCCTCCCTGTCTGCTCAGAACATTGTCCTGTAGAACCCTAGACAGACATTCCTTGAAAAACTGCCACCTCTCTTCAGTAGATTTCCCCGAGAATACCTCCTTCCAATTTACTCCTCTAATTTGCTGCCTTATGTCTTCATATTTCCCCTTACTCCATATAAACGCTTTCCTAGCTTGCCTGATCCTCTCTTTTTCCAATGCAAGCATAAAGGAGATAGAGTTAGGATCGCTATCCCCAAGATGCTCTCCCACTGAGAGATCTGACACCTGTCCAGGCTCATTGGTCAGTATCAGATCAAGTACAGCCTCTCCTCTTGTAGGCTTGTCCACATGCTGTGTCAGGAAACCCTCCTGAACACACCTAACGAACTCCTCCCCATCCAAACCCCTTACCCTAGGGATATTCCAATCTATGTTTGGGAAATTAAAGTCTCCCATCACAACAACACTGCTATTATTGCAACTCTCCAGGATCTGTTTCCCTATCTGCTCCTCCACCTCCCTGTCACTATTGGGGCGACCTATAGAAAACTCCCAGCAAAATGATCGACCCCTTCCCACTCCGAACTTCCACCCACAGAGACTCTGTAGACAATCCCTCCACAGCATACACCTTCTCTACAGCTGTGACACTATTCCTGATCAGCAGTGCCACTCCACCCCCTCTCTTGCCTCCCTCCCTGTCCTTCCTGAAACATCTGAATCCCGGCACCTGTAGTATCCAGTCCTGTCCCTGAGACATCCAAGTCTCCGTAATGGCCACCACATCGCACTTCCAGGCATCGATCCACACTCTGAGCTCATCCCCTTTATTCACTATACTCCTGGCATTAAAGTAAACACATCTCAATCCTTTGGTCTGAGCTCTCCCCTTCTCTATCCCCCGTCCATCCTCCCTCTTGCACCGTCTATAACCCTTCTCTGTTTGCAAGCTAACTTCCTCGCTCCCAGTCACCTCGTCTTGATCCCCTGCCCCCAACCTATCTAGTTTAAACTCTCCCCAGTAGCCTTAGCCAACCTTCCTGCCAGGATATTGGTCCCCCTGGGATTCAAGTGCCACCCGTTTTTTGTGTACAGGTCACACCTGCCCCTAAAGAGGTCCCAATGGTCCAGGAACCTGAATCCCTGCCCTCTGCACCAGTCCCTCAGCCACACATTCATCCTCCACCTCACTCCATTCCTGCCCTCACCCTCATGTCGAGAGAGCTAGAATACAAGAGCAGGGATGTACTTCTGAGGCTGTATAAGGCTCTGGTCAGACCCCATTTGGAGTATTGTGAGCAGTTCTGGGGCCCAAAGGAAGGATGTGCTGGCCTTAGAAAGGGTCCAGAGGAGGTTCACAAGAATGATCCCTGGAATGAACAGCTTGTCGTATGAGGAATGGTTGAGGACTCTGGGTCTGTACTCGTTGGAGTTTAGGAGGGGGGATCTTATTAAAACTTACAGGATACTGCAAGGCCTGGATAGAGGGAGATGTGGAGAGGATGTTTCCACCAGTAGGAAAAACTAGAACCAGAGGGCACAACCTCAGGCGAAAGGGACAATCCTTTAAAACAGAGTTGAGGAGGAATTTCTTCAGCCAGAGAGTGGTGAATCTGTGGAACTCTTTGCCGCAGAAGGTTGCGGAGGCCGGGTCATTGAGTGTCTTTAAGACAGAGATAGATAGGTTCTTGATTAATAAGGGGATCAAGGGTTATGGGGAAAAGGCAGGAGAATGGGGATAAGAAAAATATCAGCCATGATCAAATGGCGGAACCGACTCAATGGGCCGAGTGGCCTAATTTACTCCTATGTCTTATGGTCTTATGGGATATGGGGGGAAGGGGGGGTCAGGATATTGAATTTGATGATCAGCCATGGTCAAAATGAATGGCAGAGCAGGCTCGAAGGGCCGAATGGCCTCCTCCTGCTTCTAGTTACTATGTTTGCTGTAATTTGGAGGTGAGTGCTACGGACTGAGATACACAAGCTGCCTTCACAACTGGACACAGCACAAGTCAGGAATCTGGTGACATGCTGGATTCAGTAGTTATTGGATCCTGCTCACTGTAGATGGGGTTAATTGAAGATTAGGCTGGGATTTTCACCGTTCCATGAAGTGTTTTTAATGGGGTTGGGGTGCAGTGGACACTTCGAACACACTGTCAGGTCAACTCCCTGTGTGCTTTTCCTATACGCAGGCTCCAAGCACCAATGGCCACTCACCCAGCAACAGCAGGTAGCCAATTAAAATGCTGAAAAGTTCAGTTTATCCCAATCAGAACCTCTTTCTCCCGTAGTATAAATTGTTTGAAATTTGGCATTCTTGTCTTTGTCCTGATGAGTGTAAGTGGAAAAACTTGTGGGCAGCACAGTGGTTAGCACTGCTACCTCACAGTGCCAGGGACCCGGGTTCAATTCCTGGCTTGGGTCACTGTCTGTGTGGAGTCTGCACATTCTCCCCGTGTCTGCGTGGGTTTCCTCCGGGTGCTCCGATTTCCTCCCACAGTCCAAAAGACGTGCCGGTTAGATGGATTGGCCATGCTAAATTGCCCCTCAGTGTACCCGAACAGGCGCCAGAGTGTGGCGACTAGGGGATTTTCATAGTAACTTCATTGCAGTGTTAATATAAGCCTACTTGTGACACTAATGAATAAACTTTAATGGATCACCCTTTTCAGCAATAGTTGCTATGATTTTAAATGGGCCTTCATGAACCTGGCAATACATCGCAGGCACATTCACAGCAGGAGTTCAGAGTGTTATCATATGATTTAACATCATCTTGTAAAGGGACTGACGGACTGAACACAGCACATCGAGAGGCAAATGCTGTCACCTGGAGGCGGATTCCCCACACGCTGATGCCCTGACACTCTGCTCTTTGCTTTTTGTTTGATAATTCTATCAGCCCCTCCATTTTCTGGCATCCTCTCTCTCCCTCTCTGCCTCTCTCTTACTCTCTCTCTCTCTCCCTCACTCCGTCTCTCTCTATCTCTGCCTGTCTCTCTCTCTCTCACTAACTCTCCATCTCGCTCTCTTTCTTTGTCTTTGTCTCTCTCTCTGACTTTCTGTCTCTTTCTCTCTCATCTAAATCTCTCCCTCTCTCTCTCTCTTTGTCTCTGTTTCTTTCTCTCTCTCCCTTTCTCTTTGTCTCTCTGTCTCTCTCTATATATATATCTCTATCTCTGTGTCTATCTCTCTCCCTCTCCGTCTCTGTCTCTGTCTCTCTCTCTCTCTGTCTCTCTCTCTCTCTGTCTCTCTTTCTCTCTGTCTCTGTCTCTCTCTCTGTTTATGTCTCGCCCTCTATCTCTCTGTCTCTATCTCTCTCTCTGTCTCTCTCCCTCTCTCTCTCTGTCTCTCTCTGTCCCTCTATCTAACTCTCTCTGTCTCTCTATCTATCTCTATCTCTTTCTCTCTGTCTCTCTATCTCTCTCTCTGTCTCTGTCTCTCTCTGCCTCTTTCCCTCTCTCTCTGTCTCGCTCTCTCCTTCTCTCTCTCTCGCTCCCTTTCTATCTCTCTGTCTCTATCTCTATCTCTCTCTCTCTCTGTCTCTATCTCTATCTCTCTCTCTGTCTCTATCTCCCTCCCTCTCTCTCTCTGTCTCTCCCTCCCTCTCTCTCTCTCTCTCTTTGTCTCTCCCTCTCTCTCTATTTCTGTCTTTATCTCTCCCTCCCTCTCTCTCTCTCTCTCTGTGCTGGAGCAGTGTTCCCAATGGGTTTGACAACCTGCCCTCCCTTAAGCCCATCCATGGACCCTCCCATAACTGTGTACTGCCCCCGAATCAGGTGTGAAATGTGGAGCTGCCCTACTCATTGACCCTCTCCCCCCGATGGGCACAGTGCCACAACACGTGGACTCGAGAGGCAGAAATGGTTGTAATGTTGAGGTCTTGAAGTCAGTGGGAGTGCTCAGTCCCTGTGTCTGAGCTCTCCTGTGGAAGTGTGGGCATTGGGGCAGCGACTTCCCGGTGACAAGATGGAGGGTTGTAAAGTCATGGGGAGCATGTAGTTGGATAGTTAGTGCTTTCTGCTCACAGGAAAGTAACTGGGTGTCCATTTGTTTAACTGAAAGTAAACTTCCCTTCATCACACCCTGTGTCATCTCCGCTCTCTTCCCGCACAATTCCTGTGTCATCTCCGCTCTCTTCCCGCACCATTCCTGTGTCATCTCCGCTCTCTTCCTGCACCATTCCTGTGTCATCGCCGCTCTCTTCCTGCACAATTCCTGTGTCATCGCCGCTCTCTTCCCGCACCATTCCTGTGTCATCGCCGCTCTCTTCCTGCACCATTCCTGTGTCATCTCCGCTCTCTTCCCGCACCATTCCTGTGTCACCGCCGCTCTCTTCCCGCACCATTCCTGTGTCATCTCCGCTCTCTTCCTGCACCATTCCTGTGTCATCTCCGCTCTCTTCCTGCACCATTCCTGTGTCATCTCCGCTCTCTTCCCGCACCATTCCTGTGTCATCTCCGCTCTCTTCCCGCACCATTCCTGTGTCACCGCCGCTCTCTTCCCGCACCATTCCTGTGTCATCTCCGCTCACTTCCCGCACAATTCCTGTGTCACCGCCGCTCTCTTCCCGCACAATTCCTGTGTCATCGCCGCTCTCTTCCCGCACAATTCCTGTGTCATCTCCGCTCTCTTCCCGCACCCATTCCTGTGTCATCGCCGCTCTCTTCCCGCACAATTCCTGTGTCATCTCCGCTCTCTTCCTGCACCATTCCTGTGTCATCTCCGCTCTCTTCCCGCACCCATTCCTGTGTCATCTTCGCTCTCTTCCCGCACCATTCCTGTGTCATCTCCGCTCTCTTCCTGCACCATTCGTGTGTCATCTCCGCTCTCTTCCCGCACCCATTCCTGTGTCATCTCCGCTCTCTTCCCGCACCATTCCTGTGTCACCGCCGCTCTCTTCCCGCACCATTCCTGTGTCATCTCCGCTCTCTTCCCGCACCCATTCCTGTGTCATCTTCGCTCTCTTCCCGCACCATTCCTGTGTCATCTCCGCTCTCTTCCTGCACCATTCGTGTGTCATCTCCGCTCTCTTCCCGCACCCATTCCTGTGTCATCTTCGCTCTCTTCCCGCACAATTCCTGTGTCATCTCCGCTCTCTTCCCGCACCCATTCCTGTGTCATCTCCGCTCTCTTCCCGCACCCATTCCTGTGTCATCTCCGCTCTCTTCCCGCACCCATTCCTGTGTCATCTTCGCTCTCTTCCCGCACCCATTCCTGTGTCATCGCCGCTCTCTTCCCGCACCCATTCCTGTGTCATCGCCGCTCTCTTCCCGCACCCATTCCTGTGTCATCTCCGCTCTCTTCCCGCACCCATTCCTGTGTCATCGCCGCTCTCTTCCCGCACCCATTCCTGTGTCATCGCCGCTCTCTTCCCGCACCCATTCCTGTGTCATCTCCGCTCTCTTCCCGCACCCATTCCTGTGTCATCTCCGCTCTCTTCCCGCACCCATTCCTGTGTCATCGCCGCTCTCTTCCCGCACCATTCCTGTGTCATCGCCGCTCTCTTCCCGCACCCATTCCTGTGTCATCGCCGCTCTCTTCCCGCACCATTCCTGTGTCATTGCCGCTCTCTTCCCGCACCCATTCCTGTGTCATCTCCGCTCTCTTCCCGCACAATTCCTGTGTCATCGCCGCTCTCTTCCCGCACCATTCCTGTGTCATTGCCGCTCTCTTCCGCACCCATTCCTGTGTCATCGCCGCTCTCTTCCCGCACCATTCCTGTGTCATCTCCGCTCTCTTCCCGCACCCATTCCTGTGTCATCTCCGCTCTCTTCCCGCACCCATTCCTGTGTCATCTCCGCTCTCTTCCTGCACCCATTCCTGTGTCATCTCCGCTCTCTTCCTGCACCATTCCTGTGTCATCTCCGCTCTCTTCCTGCACCATTCCTGTGTCATCGCCGCTCTCTTCCCGCACAATTCCTGTGTCATCTCCGCTCTCTTCCTGCAACATTCCTGTGTCATCTCCGCTCTCTTCCTGCACCATTCCTGTGTCATCTCCGCTCTCTTCCTGCACCATTCCTGTGTCATCTCCGCTCTCTTCCCGCACCCAT